>NC_140171.1:25188679-25353679 GCF_963971535.1 Notolepis coatsorum
TGCTTGCCCTGTCTCCCCTCCTCCCTCCCCCAGACAACAGAGCACCTTGTCCGCCTCACCCCTCCCCCCACCCACCAGCACCAATAATCTGTATATTATACCAGGGTGGGCTATAATATAATAGGGCGGGCATAGTGCGATTATGGATAGAGTATGCATACATCTCACCTGTTCCAACAGATCAGACCTTGATCTTTATTTTCATCTTACTTATTATCTACTAAACGTTATACCTCGTCTCTATTACCCTGCCTGTACCCCCCGCCCCCTCCCCCTCCCTGTGATGCAACTGTACGACTCTTATCTTATCGGTCCATCTTATCTTATCTTATCTTACAGAATGTCACCCCCACGCTGAGCACACTTGACACCAGCTGCCGCTCGGTGGAATTAAAATTATTTATCAAGTAATTACTCATGCCACTTGGGCATCAACCGCTCGAGTGCCTCGTCATTTCTCCTGCCCAAACAAGAGTCGGCCCTCGTCTTTACAGGGAAAATTAAGGTTTTTCTTAGATATTTTTTGTTAAGATCGCCTCTGGCTTTGTTTGCGTTTCACACCGGCTTTTTGACTTTACCTTTAAAGACATTTCCTAATAATAGATTATACTCCCTTTGACGAGGTGTGGGTTGAATTCCGAAGCTGCAATTTTAAATAAGGAAAAATCTCATCCCAGCCGCAGCATAAAGCATGTAATTATTGATAAACAGTAAAGCGAAACAGTTACTCTTAGCCACAGGCCAAAGAAAAATGTTTGATTATTTTTCTCTCTCAGCTTGCATGGTCTATTGAGCCGCAGTAATATGATCGGTACTATAGATCATTTCTCTTCTGGAGTGACACTTAACATGTGGCTTTAAAAGAGCTTTATACTAGAGACTAGTAGAAACATTAAAGTGCTCTATACTAGAGACTAGTAGAGACATTAAAGTGCCATATGCTAGAGACTAGTGGTAACATTAAAGAGCTCTATACTAGAGACTAGTGGTAACATTAAAGTGCTCTATACTAGAGACTAGTAGCACCATTAGCTTACTAGAGACTAGTGGTACCATTAAAGAGCTCTATACTAGAGACTAGTGGAAACAATAAAGAGCTTTATACTAGAGACTAGTAGAAACATTAAAGTGCTCTATACTAGAGACTAGTAGCACCATTAAAGAGCTTACTAGAGACTAGTGGTAACATTAAAGAGCTCTATACTAGAGACTAGTGGAAACATTAAAGAGCTCTATACTAGAGACTAGTAGAAACATTAAAGAGCTTTATACTAGAGACTAGTAGCAACATTAAAGTGCTCTATACTAGAGACTCTGTCTTGTGTTGGGTTAGCTCGCCTAGTGCAGCTTTCAATACACAGTAGCAGGAGTTGGTTGGGCTTGACGTGCCGAGACAGCTTGTACACAACCCTCAGCCTGTCTGGCCTCATGTGGTATGAGGCTGCAATCCATCACCTGGAAGACAATAGGCATGGGAAGAGGACTAACAAGCCAACTCCAAAACCCTCCCCCAGAGGTTAAATGGGTTTGCGCAGGGCCAACAACCCTACCTGGAAAAAAAGCACGTTACTAAAGCATCTACGATAATTCAAAACCAACTCGACCTGGGAAAAGAAGGGCTCCCACACAGGAGGCGCATGACGCCGTGCAGTGAAAGCCGAAAGGAAGCTGTAAGGCCGACTCCCCTTTTAACCCCCAGGAAAACCACCAGAATTTCCACATGGAACATCAGGACGATGTACGAACCAGGGAAGACAGTCCAGGTAGCACAGGAGATGAGGAACTACAACATCTCTCTCCTTGGCTTGTGTAAGACAAGGTTGCTACAAGCAGGGCAACTGAGATTGGCATCTGGGGAGATGGTGCTCTACTCCGGTCATACAGAAGAAGGCACCCCACACACGGAAGGGGTGGCCCTGATGCTGGCTCCGGAGGCACAGTGCTCTCTCATTGGTTGGGAACCGGTGAACCCACGAATCATCACCGCCAAGTTCACCACTAAGAAGGACAACATCAGACTATCCATCATTCAGTGCTACAAGCGACACCGAAGACGAGAAGAAAGACAATTTCTATGAACAACTGCAAGCTGTACTGGACGGACGGAGAGAAAAATATATCACCATCCTCATGGGTGATTTCAACGCCAAGATAGGAGCCAACAACACGGGCTACGAAGACATCATGGGCGTACATGGATTGGGGCAGATTAATGAAAATGGAGAAAGGTTTGCAGACCTGTGCTCCCTCAACCAACTGGTAATAGGAGGCAGCATCTTCCCCCACAAACGTATCCACAAGGCCACATGGAGATCTCCAGATCAAGTTACGGAGAATCAAATAGACCACATATGCATCAACAGAAAGTTCAGGAGGTCATGGCAAGATGTACGAGTCAAGAAAGGGGCAGACGTGGCATCAGACCATCATCTCGTGCTGACGATCATAAAACTACGTCTGAAGAAGTACGCCACAACCACCGGCGCAAGAACCAGATATGACGTTGGACTTCTTAGGAACAAAGAAATACAGAGTAGATTCCAGATCAGCCTTACAACAGGTACCAGCAACTACAGGAACAGGATGAAGACACAGATGTGGACATAGAAACTCAATGGCAGCACACAAAGACGTTGTGGCTGGACACCTGCAAAGAAATATTGGGAAAGAAGAAGACAAAACACAAGGAATGGGTCTCAATGGAAACACTCCAGAAACTGAAAGAAAGAAAGGAGAGGAAAGAGAAACTGAACACAAGCAAAACAAGATCAGCAAAAGCAAAGGCACAGGAAGAATACACCCAAGGCAATAAGGAGGTGAAGAGTAGCATTAAGAAGGATAAAAGAGATCACATAGACAACCTAGCCAAACAAGCAGAAACAGCGGCAGGGCAAGGTAACATGAAAGACCTCTATATGATCACTAGGAAGTTAGCAGGCAAGTTCCAACAGACGGACAAACCGGTAAAAGACAAACAGGGAAACCCACTTACAACAACAGAGGAGCAGCGGAGAAGATGGGCTGAACATTTCAAAGAACTACTGAACCAACCAGCCCCGACAGAGCCAGCAGACATTACACCAGCGGAGAGAACCCTTCCAATAAACTGTGATAAACCCAGCAAAGCAGAGATCAAAAAAGCTATTATATCAATGAAGGACGGAAAATCTGCAGGACCAGATGAAATACCAGCAAAAGCCATCAAGGCCGACTTGAAGACTGCGGTAGATATGCTTCATAGCCTCTTCACCAAGATCGGGGAGGAAGAAAAGATTCCAGAAGAATGGAAAGATGGAATCATCATCAAGCTACCAAAAAAGGGAGATCTCACCAACTGCAACAACTACAGAGGAATAATGCTTCTATCAGTACCGGGAAAAGTACTCAACAGAATTATACTGGACAGAATGAGTGTTGCTGTGGATCCCATGCTTCGAGACCAGCAGGCAGGCTTCCGGAGCAACAGATCTTGCACGGACCAGATCGCCACCCTGCGCATCATTATAGAGCAATCCATCGAATGGAACTCTCCATTATACATAAACTTCATAGACTATGAAAAAGCATTTGACAGCGTGGATAGAGAGACTCTGTGGAAACTGCTGAGGCATTATGGTATCCCACAGAAAATCATCACTCTGATTCAAAACACCTATCAAGGAACATCATGCAAAGTTTTACATGCAGGCCAACTGTCAGAGAGTTTTGAGGTCAAGACCGGTGTGCGTCAGGGATGCCTCCTATCGCCCTTTCTCTTCCTCCTAGTCATAGACTGGATTATGAAGACCACCACAAAAGGAAAGGAAAACGGCATACAGTTGACCCTATGGACACAACTGGGTGACCTCGACTTTGCTGATGACCTGGCTCTCCTGTCACACAACTACAACCAGATGCAGGACAAGACAACCAGCTGGCAACTACATCCCTTGAGACTGGGTTGAGAATAAACAGGAAGAAAACCAACCTAATGATGATCAACACCTCTACCAACAACACAGTCACAGTAGGTGATGAATCTATACAGGAAGTCAACTCCTTCACTTACCTAGGCAGCATCTTGGATAAGAAGGGCGGCACAGATGGCGACGTCACATCCAGAGTAGGCAAAGCCAGAGCAGCCTTCATCATTCTGAAGAACATCTGGTTCTCCAAGGACATCACCATGACAACCAAAGTGCGGCTCTTCAATTCAAATGTAAAATCCGTCCTTCTCTACGGATCAGAGACTTGGAGAATGACGAAAAGAACATTGCAGAAGATACAGACCTGTATAAATAGCTGTCTGAAACGCATCTTTGGGATCTGGTGGCCAAACAAAATCAAGAATGAGGAACTATGGCTGAAAGGAAGACAGGAACCAGTGGAGAAGCAGATCCTGAGACGAAAGTGGGGATGGATAGGCCACACTTTGAGGAAACCGGCTACCAGTACTACAGGACAGGCCCTGACTTGGAATCCCCAGGGGAAGCGGAAGAGAGGGCGGCCTAAGAACACCTGGAGGCGGGACACTGAGGCGGAGCTCAAGAGACGAGGAACTACCTGGGGGGAGGCAGAAAGGACAGCCCAAAGCTGTGTTGGATGGAGAAAAGTCATAGATGGCCTATGCTCCATTGGGAGCGATGGGCCTAAGTAAGTAAGTATACTAGAGACTAGTAGAAACATTAAAGAGCTTTATTTTAGAGACTAGTAGAAACATTAAAGAGCTTTATACTAGAGACTAGTGGAGACAGTAAAGAGCTCTATAGATACTAGAGACTAATGGAAACATTAAAGAGCTCTATAGACTAGTAGAAACATGTTGCAAAAATAGCTCTGTACTAGAGACAAGTAGAAAAATGTAAGAACTATATAGAGACTAGTAGAAACATTAAAGAGCTTTATACTAAATTTCCATTTAATCATTTAGCTAAGGCTTTTATCCAAAGTGACTTACAAGTTCTGTACGACAAGTCAACAGGAAGGGTACGACTCTTTCAGCCGAGTAACAATGTTCATCAAACAGTGCTGAAACTTGGGTGGTGCAGTGTTGAGTGCATAGTTGCAAAGACATTAGTATAGTAGGAAGAGTGCATGATTTCTTTATTTTTTACATCAGATATTGATTGAAGAAGTGTGTTTTTAGTCGACAGCGAAAGATTGGTTGGGTTTCGGCTGTCCTAACTGTGGTGGGAAGTTCGTTCCATCATTGTGGAGCGAGGACCGATAATAGGTGGCTTCTCTTTGATGAACCTCCCGGAGCTTGGATAGGAGTGGGTCTGAGGTCAAGGACCTTAAAGCGAATTTGTGCGGCGATAGGGAGCCAGTGCAGGTCCCTAAGAAGTGGGGTAACATGGACTGACTTTGGTAGGTTTGAGATCAGGCAGGCGGCTGCGTTCTGAATGAGTTGAAGAGGCTTGGTGGCAGTGGTCTCTAGACCAGCGAGCAGTGCATTGCAGTAGTCGAGGTGAGACATGACTGTTGCTTGGACAAGGAGTTGAGTGGCTTCTAGAGATACTAGAGACTAGTGGAAACATTAAAGAGCTCTTTACTAGAGACTAGTAGAAACATGTGGCTTCAAAAGAGCTCTAATTCTTACCGGTACAATAACACAAGTGCAGGCAGATCTCAGAGGTGGCAAGCAGGGAGGTACAGGTATATACAATGTCACTGGATTGTTTACTGCTCACCTTGTCTGGCATTCCCAAATGTAAAAGGAAATGAAAAAGTTAATGTTTTGCCAGTTTAAGGACTATTTCTCTGGAAGTTCTGCTTTACCAGATACAACCTGTAATCCCCACAGTGCTGCAGTGTCGGTAATCTACGGTCACTCATGGAACGTGAGCTGATGGTTGGTAGTGAGTGTGCTGGTCATGCAGCGATGACACCAAGCACCTCTCTCTGTAACTCAAAATTATTCCATTCATATTTTCATGCATTATGCATCTAAAATTAAATGTTTTTGACAAGCCATCATTTCTGTTTCACATGTTTCACACGTACGTTTATTACTTTCCCAGTAACGAGTAAAGTAAGGTGTAACGGTCCCAGTCCTGTCTGGGGCTGTGAGGACAAGATAAACAATGGTCTCCTGCTGCCCTCTAGCGGGCACCATCAGATGGTGCAGGCTATTATTATTTCTGTGTTGTCAAGTTTGATTAATGTGATTTCATTATGTTTGTTGTCGTTGGCTTTCCCTTCCCTTGTGTGATGTTGTCCTCCTGTCTGGTTGGGTTATTGTGATAATGCTTTTGTGTCTAGTTTGGTGTTTATTTGATTCTGTGTTTTGCCCTGGCCTGCCAGGTGTTGCTCATCATAATTAGTCTGTGTATTTAAGTGTGTTCTGTCCTTACTTCCTTTTGGTGTCATTACCTCCGGTTACCCCTTGTTCCTGTCTACGTCGTCCTTGCACTGTTGTTATGTCTAAGTAAGTGTTGTTAGTGTTCCGTTTTGTTGCCTTTTATTTTCAAGTTCACAGTTTGTTGTTTATTAGTGCTAGCTCGGCTGCGCCGTTTATGTTCTTTTGTAACGTGCCGTTGTACTAAGTAAAGTCTGTCACTACACGTTATCGCGCCGTCTCTGCCTCCTGTCATTCCGCATATTGGGTTCTCATCTCCTTCCCTCACCACCTAATCCTAACAGAATGACGCCACCATCCAAAAACCCAGCGGACAGAGTAAAAGGGACTATGAGCATAATAATTGGCTTATTGGATGGGGATCTGGCTACCTACGCCCCCGCTAAGTGGGTTTTTCTGCTACAAATGATACAGTACGTCGTGGATCAGAGTCCGGACCAGGAGCCAGAGATGAGGGTGTTGGCCGACCAGGTCGGAGTCCTCATGGAGAGGTATTGTTTTCCACCCTCCACAGCTAGGACAGCCCCGTCTGCTAGCTTGGCATCTGCAGCTGGCCGGGTCTCCACAACGGGTGTAGCCCCTGTAGCTAGCATAGCTAGTAGGGCCCCAATAGCCAACCCAGCCTCCACTACCAACCTAGCCCCTGCTAGGTTAGCCTCAACAGCTACTACAGCCCTGTCTGCTAGCCTAGCCGCTGCAGCTAGCCAGGCTTCCACAGCTAGTCAAGCCCCGTCTGCTAGCTTAGCCCCTGCTACTAACCTGGCCTCGACAGCTAGTCCAGACCCATCTACTAACCCAGTCCCTTCAGCTAACCAGGTCTCCACAGCTAGCCTAGTCCCTGCTGCCAAACAGGCCCCTACAGCTAGTACAGACCCGTTTGCTAGCCTAGCCCCTGAAGCTCGCAGACCTCAGAGCTAGCAAAGCTCGGAGGACTAGCGTGGCTCTTGTAGGTAGCCAGGCCTCCACAGCTAACCCGGCCTTCACTGCCAGCCTGGTTCCTGCCAGTGTAGCCCTGGCTGTCCCTGCTCCCCCTCCGGCCCCTATGCCATGCCTCGTCGCCAAGACCTGCCCGGTGTCCACGCCCAGCCCAGCATCTACGCCTGGTCAGGCTGCAACGCCGGGTCCCGGCTCCTCAACTGGTCCTGGCTCTTCAACTGGTCCTGGCTCCTCGACTGGTCCTGGCTTCTTGACTGGTCCGTGGCTCCTCGACTGGTCCTGGCTCCCCGACTGGTCCAGTCCTACGCTGTGACCGGCGCCCTGGTCCTCGCCGTGGTCTTCGCCGTGGTCTACGCTGGGTCCTACTCCGGGGGTCATCGCCGTCGCACCTCCGTTCCGGCTCCCCTGGTCCGGTCCTGAGTCCTGCGACTGGAGGGTCCCTCGTCCGGGATCCGGCTCCGGGTCTGTTACCCTCACCCCTTTGCTCCAGGTCCCCTGACCGGCCCTCTGTTTCCCTCCCCGCCCCCCCTCACCGGGCCTCTGTCTCCATCCCCAACCCCCCCTCGTCGGGCCTCTGTCCCCGGGTCCAGCCCCCCTCTCCGGGCCTCTGTCCCCAGGTCCAGCCCCCCTCTCCGGGCCTCTGCACCCGTTTTCCTCGCCCTCGGTTCGTTCCGGGGTCTTGGCCTCCTACTTCGCCCGTTCCCGGACGATATTGTCGGGCGTCTGGAAGCTGCCCGTTCGGGGGGGGTACTTTAATGGTCCCAGACTAAGTCCTGTCTGGGGCTGTGAGGACAAGATAAACAATGGTCTCCTGCCGCCCTCTAGCGGGCACCATCAGATGGTGCAGGCTATTATTATTTCTGTGTTGTCAAGTTTGATTAATGTGATTTCATTATGTTTGTTGTCACAGCGGGACCGAGTTTACAAACAGAGAGTTCCAATCACTGTTGAGAAAAAACAGGATCAGACACGAGACATCATGATTCATGTCCCTACTCCCCACATCAGAACGGGGTAACCGAGAGGGAATGGCGCACTCTTTTTGAAATGGCCAGGTGTAAGCTAGACGATAGTAACATACCGAAAAGCCTGTGGCATTATGCGGTACAAGAAGCCGCCTACACCAGAAACAGGTGTTTTAATAAACATACAGGCACCACCCCATATACAGCAATGACAGGGAAAAGATGTAATCTAGCCAGAATGCACAAATTCGGATCAGTGTGCTATGCTTACCAGCAGGACAGAGGCAAGCTTGAGTCCAGATGTGAAAAAGGACTCTTTGTAGGACACGACAGAGGGAGCCCCGCACTCCTAGTCTACTATCCCGGTAAAGGGAAGGTGCAAAAGCACAGACTAGTGAAATTTGTCACCAAGACAACGTGCGAAATCGAGACACAGACAGAGGAGCCATGGCTGGACTCCGGGGTAAGGTATGGAGGGACAGAGACACCACAGCCTAGTGTACTGAGCACAGGCGTGCAGGCAGACATCCAGACACCCCCAGAGGGCGATGACGAGGAGCACCCGAGGGTGACGTCAAGTGCCCCATGCAGTGGGAGATAATGGGAACACAAACCCCCAAGATATCTGAAAGATTATGCCAGGAGAGGTAGTGACGAGTATGACAGTACACTCGCCAGTATTGATTACTGCTACCGAGCGGTGTGTGGCGTGCCTCAGTCCTTTAAGGAAGCTGTTACGAAGGATCAGATTAAACAGAATATATATATTTACTAATTGATATATATTGCATAATATTTGTATATCGTCTGATATCCCTTGTGTATTCTTTGTACATATACACAGAATATCCCTTTACCTAGTACAGACCATAATATTTCGTTCTCCTATTGGACAGCGGTCCCTTAGGCGCCACTGCCATACCCCCAAGGTCTAGTTCAAAGTCACCGCCAAAGACATGCCTGGACATGAACGGCTCTGCGCAAGAATACGAGACAGGAATAAGGCTGGTACTAGTTTGTTCACCTAACGTATAAATATGGCGCAGGTGAATACAGAAGTAGTTCGAGTTACCCAAGTGAAGCCTCACCCACGATACAACGTGCGGTGAAGTAGGGCCCGTTTGGCCCCAAATAGAGCATTGAGACCGCGTGCGAATTGATAGCTGAAGTATCAGAGTTTAACGCTGTACCGACAAGTTCGACCTATTCTATTAATTCAGTAATAGTCTATTTATGTATAGTGTATCGTGCGGCTACCGTTCTACAGTGACCAGCATTACCAACGTTTCTTCGTACCAGCTAGTGTGCTTATCCAGGCTGGGCAGCTTAACCTGGCGCCTTCATCCGAGGAGCCCTAGACGAGGACCGTGTGGACATGTACACTGGATAACCTACCCGACGACTGCAGAGCCCTTTTCGGCTGGATTATATTTGCTTTGGTCCTGTAGCTGATGGACCGGAGAATCGTCTACACCCACAATTGTGTGGGATTTACCCTGTGAGGAGCAACGTCGAGCCCGCCTCTAAGACGCCTGAGGCTGGCTAGCTTTCTTCCATGCGGAGCTGCATGCCGGAGAATAGCTGTTATTCGTCTGCGGATCAAGAGATTATTGCACTGTCTCCTGTACCTGGAGTCTCCCTATTCTTCGTTGACCCAGACTTTGCTACCGACAAATCCTCTCCCCTGCTGGCCTACAACCGGAGGGACCCTACTAGTATCTCCCGCTGCCCTACTAGTGTACCATAGATATAATTCCTAAGATACAGGTGGTATTCATTATCTCCTGCGTAATATTATAATGGACTTACGCTCTTAACTTACTCACGCACATTCTTCGCCGTACAAGCGCGACTCTAAGTAAAGTAATGTAATCTACTATTATTGCTGCTAATAAATATTATTCTAACCAAGATTTGTGTGGAACCGTGTCATTGTGGAAGTGTTCATCGCATATACCTGTGTACTGTATGGCCAGTAGTAATGTACATAAGACAGTAGTGGTTTAATGATACCATACTTATTTAATACAGTCAGGGAATTGTACCCCTCAGTTACAGAAGCCATAGTGTCCCCAGAGTCGAGTAAGTGGGAGAGAGCGATGGACGAGGAGATGAGGTCCTTAGAGGACAACCACACCTTTACCCTCACCAAATTGCCAGAGGGCAGACAGGCAGTGGGAGGGAAGTGGGTGTACTCAATCAAGGAAGGGATCAAAGGCTACGAAAAGTACAAAGCGAGATTTGTAGCTAAAGTCAGAGGGAGGGTATAGACTATGGTGAAACATTCTCCCCCACAGCCAACCTGACCAGTGTAAGGGTAGTGGTTCAGAAAGCAGCTGAGGACAATCTGATTTTACATCAGATGGATGTGAAGACAGCCTATCTGCACGCACCCATAGATAGGGAGATATATATGGAACAACCTGAAGGTTACGGAAAGAAAGGGGGAAAGCTAGTGTGCAAGCTAGAAAAATCCATTTACGGCCTGAAACTGTCTGGGCAAAATTGGAACGAGATGCTTCACACATGCCTCATCGAGGATCACTTCCTACAGAATCCAGTAGACCCCTGTGTTTACTCAAGGGAGTCAAAAGAGTTAGGAAAAGTGATAATCGTCATTTGGGTGGATGATTTGATCATCGCAGCAGACAACTCTAGGAACCTAGATCAGGTGAAAGGTATGCTCTCCACCAGATTAAAAATGAAAGACCTTGGCAGGTTAAAGCATTTCCTAGGCATGGAGCAGTCGGAAAATTGTGTAACAGTATCCCAGAAGAGATATGTGGAAAAGATCCTGAAACGTTTTGACATGCAGGAATGAACATTGAGTACCACAGAACACTGAACTATCCACACATAAGCACACATGAGCACACACACGACACGCACGCTGTGCACGCTCACACACTAGCAGCCACTTTAACACTTCAACATGAGCGGGCACACACTCATGCGCACACACTCACACTTATTGCCAAAAGGAAAGGCCACTTTAAATCAGTATTAGCAACAGTAACAGTGTATTGCACTACCAAAGCTACCTAGCATGTCCTATATGCTCTGTAAATAACTATGTACAGATACCGATTTTGATGTCACACCATGTTACCTGTTACCTGTTATTGCACAATTTTTTTTTGTATTGGATTCTATTATATGTTGTACCCACTGTATTGCACATCGTTGTGGGCAAGACCACCCGCATTTCATTGTATACTTGTATGCCGTGACAAATAAAACTCTTGACTTGACTTGACTTGAATGTAGAACAAGGGAAACACCATGTGATCAGAAACTTGATTATCAGGAAGATGCTCAGAAACTGACAGATGTGAAAATGGACAGGGAAGCCGTGGGTAGCCTCATCTACTTAACAACATGTACCCGCCCTGACCTATGTTTTGTAGTGAGTAAGTTGTCACAGCACTTTGCTGATCCCACAGAGGAACACTGGATCACGGTAAAACATGTTATCGTTATCTCAAAGGTACAGTAGATAAACTACTTTGTTTCAGAAAGAGCAGCGGAGGCTTAGGGCTTAAAGCCTACAGTGATGCAGACTGGGCTGCTGACATCACAGATAGAAGGAGTACTACTGGATACTGTGTTAGTTTAAACACAAACAGCTCACTGGTTTCATGGAAAACAAAGAAGCAGCCCACAGTGGCACTGTCAACTTGTGAAGCCGAATACATGGCCCTGGCCATGACGATACAGGAGTGTATTTATCTAGAACAGTGGTCACCAACCTTTTTAAGCCCAAGATCACTTTTTTTTTGGTGAAGGCAAGATCTACCTATTGAAGCGTTGAGAGAAAAAGACAGCCAAGATTGTACTTTAAACTAAATGACTTTTATTTGCCTGTATTCTAATTACATGCAATGCTTTGGTCCAACATTAAAACGTCAAAGTAGAACTATTATGTACTTTCTCAGTCAGTGCAGTCATCTTATGCAGCATCACTTTTCACATCAAAACAAAAGTAGAACTGTAATGTGGACTTTCTCATATTATTAACATTGACAAACATATTTACAATTAGCATTTTATAAAGTAGAACTGTAATGTGTACTTTCTCAGTCAGTGCTAAGTGCAGCATTACTTTTCACATCAAAACAAAAGTAGAACTGTAATGTATACTTTCTCAGTCAGTGCTAAGTGCAGCATCACTTTTCACATCAAAACAAAAGTAGAACTGTAATGTGGACTCTCAGGGTAAGATCTAATTTTCTTCTTTTTTTTTCTTTTTTTTTTTCAGGGAAAGGTCTACAGGGACAGTCTCAAAGATCGACCAGTCGATCAAGATCGACGGGTTGGTGACCACTGATCTAGAACAACTGCTCGGAGGGATGGATAACTATGTATATAAGAAAACTGTTGTTTATGAGGACAACCAGGGTACTATTGCCATTGCGAGAAACCCTGTGTGTCGACAGAGGTATAAGAATATGGATATAAAGTACCATTTCATCAGATCTGTCATCAGAGAAGAAAGGATGACACTGGTTTATTGTCCAACAGATGACATGGTAGCAGACGCTATGACGAAACGGAGGAGATTTGCAGTGGTCATGTTTGGTGTGTAAATATTGACTGCCATACTCTTTTTGATGTTCTAAGACTGTGTTATTTTCTTTCTAAATTGTTTTGAAGAGTTCATACAGTGTACTAAGCAACCATAAGTGGGAGTGTTGAATCTAGAGGGTGTATGTATGGTTGTAACTAACTGTAACTGTCCTCTACTACTCCCATGACTGCATATATATCTGTGTCCACTGGAGGGCGCTATAGGCGGAGCTTCTACTGTCTACGCAAACTCAACAAACTCAGCAAGACCGACGGCTTCTCAGTTACAGTGGGTGACAATATTGTCTCAAGGAAAGATGAAATTACCTACCTGGGTTCCATCCTAGAGGCTAATCTCTCCTGTGACAAAATGGCATCCAATGTAATAAAAAAAGTCAACCAACGAACTCGATTCTTGTACCGGATCTCCTCTCTGGTAAACAAGAACACCCTGAAGACTCTGGCAGGAGCACTCATTCAGGGGTACTACGACTATGCTTGCACCTCATGGTACCAAAGCACCTCAAAGGCGCTAAAAACAAAATTACAAACATCTCAAAACAAACTGGTCAGACTACTGCTTGACCTTACTCCTAGAACCCACCTCACCCCTGCCCACTTTGACAACCTAGGATGGCTTAGAGTAGACGACAGAGTACAACAACTTGCAATGGGCCTGGTCTACAAGATACACTACACGACCAAGGTACCCATGTACATGTCAAAATACTTCCCAAAGGTCAGTGAATACCACGATCACAACACCAGAGGGAGCTCCACAAATCATGTTAAACCCAGATTCGGCTCAAATAAGGGACTAAACACGTTTCGCAATTATGCCACATCAATGTGGAACGCCCTACCCAAAGCTGTAAAGGAATGTGGATCACTACCCACTTTCAAAACCTCTCTCAAGGGACACCTACGGGAGACTGCAATTCAACACTGGCCCCTGTAAATATCCTAACCCAACCCCCTCCAATGTACAGTCATTTACCTAGTATGGTTTTGTCAATAGTTCAATGTACAATTGTGTTTGTTTGTACAGTGTCTCCTCCCCCCCCCCTCAATGTACAGTGTTACTTGTTTATACAGTGTGCCCCCCGCCCCCCCCCCCCAACCACCTCCAATGTAAATTACCCAGTATGGTTGTCAATATCCCAATGTACCCAACCCCCCCCACCCAACCTCCTCCAATGTACAGTTTCTACGTCAAATGTATATACTCCCTTTTCTTGACTCCTTCTGTATCACAAAAAGTACTGTATTTGCAAATCTGGTATGTCATAAATGTATAGATGTAGCAGTACTGACTATCTGTATGTCATGTATGTCATATATGTCTATATGAATTGAAAATGGGGGACCCTGATGGAAACAAGACACACGTCTTTCTCAGGTCTGCATCCCCTTAACAATTGTATGTATTGAGCCGTACTGTATTGTACCCATTCTGCAATCTGTTAAATAAAGTTTTCATTCATTTTCATTCATTCATTCATTCATTCATTCATTCATTACGCCAAAAACAGCTTGGAATCTGGAAGCGCAGAAAGTGGTCCACCAAAGTACTTGATTAAAAATACATAACAATGAATTGTATTGAAAAAACCTTACAGATGTGTTTCATAGACTCACAGGAATTGTGTAAAATTGCCCAAATATAGTGAAAGAAATAGCTAAATAGTTCCCCTTTAAAAAACGGGCACCAGTTGTCCATGCGGTAAAAGATGCTACATGTGAACCATTACTATATTCTGCACAACAAGAGAAACCTTACTGGCTAAACCTGGAGCTCCATGAGGATCATCTGCAGGTCAACGTTGCCTGGAGCCAGAAGAGCTTCAGTGTCTGGTTCAAAGGCACATCCAAGTTCAATGTGCAATGTAAAAAATAGCTGTACCCCTTTAGAAGCAGCTCTCTCTCTCACACACACACAGATGGTACATGTATTTTGTACTTGTTCCCAAAGTTTATTTGTTCATTTAGGAGATACATCGGGCCCGACGTGAGGACATTTCTAATAAGTGGAGCAACGGCATCGCGGAGAGAAAGGAGGCAGACTTCAGCGAGGGTGGCTTACATAATAACCACAACACGTCTGCTCTAAATAATTGATGTCCTTCCTCCCTCATCTCATCAGTGCAACTTCTGAGACTCATCTCCCACCAAGATGAGGGAGAGAAAAAAAACAACAACGATGAGGATGGGATGAGGGCAGCTGAGATATGAGAAAAGAAAGAACTATTGGATCCAGAGTAGTCGCCTGTGTCGACAGCGGCTCTAGAGGAGCTGTGCACCCATAGGAGGCAACCGCGGCAGCCAGCAGTGAGACACACAGGCCACCTCAATAAGATCCCATCAAAAGCAAACGCAGAGACTTTGAAATGGGAGGACGAGGAGGACGAGGGGGAGGAGGACGAGGGTGAACGGGGACAGACCTACAAAAGCAAATAAGAAACACGTACAAACACAAACCTGTCCTTACGTCCTCTGCGGTCCAACAGGCGGTCTTGTAAAGCTACCGCACGGAGCTTGTAAAAGTCGTCCCTGCTAGAGGCGGTGGTACTTTTAAAAAACAGCTCAAAACATAACTTTTTATTAAACTAGCTTTTAAATGAATTATTATCTTTATTTTATTGTCTTATTTTTCTATATTTCTAGAATTGTTTTATTATTATTGTTTTTATAATTGTATTTGTTATTTTTGAATGTCTTATTTTTCTAGTTTTAGTTTTTTGTGTAAAGCACTTTGAGCTGCAATCTGTATGAATGGTATGAATAAATACAGTTATTATTATTATTATTATTATTATTATTATTATTATTATTATTATTATTATTATTATTATTATTATTATTATTAGTGTGTGAAGGCTTGGTGGTAATTAACCTCAGAGCCGTGGCAGAGAGGACGAACCCCACCCCCCCGCTCTGATCTGCTGCTCTGTGGTCGGTAAATAAGGAGCCCTGTGTAGATTGCCTTATTGAAACGCTCTCTCAGGTCGGCCTGCCAGGTAGCCGTGCATCAATATTGGCTCCGGCGGGAGCCTGTCAGGGTTTATTAGGCAGTATCGCTGGGACCCAGCCAACAGGTGTCAGTCCTGGTAGAGAGAGAGAGGAGGGGGGTGAGAGAGAGAGAGAGAGAGAGAGAGAGAGAGAGAGGAGGGGGGAGAGAGAGAGAGGGGGGGTGAGAGAGAGATAGGAGGGTGAGAGACAGATAGGGGGGTGAGAGAGAGAGGAGGTGGTGTGCGAGAGAGAGGAGGGGGGTGAGAGAGAGAGAGAGAGGAGGGGGGGGAGAGAGAGAGAGGGGGGGGAGAGAGATAGGAGGGCGAGAGACAGATAGGGGGGTGAGATAGAGAGAGAGAGAGAGAGAGATAGGAGGGTGAGAGACAGATAGGGGGGGGTGAGAGAGAGAGGGAGTGAGAGAGAGAGGGAAACAAGCATAGTGAGTGAGAGAGAGTGTGTGTGAGGGCGGGGGGGACATTGCAGGCAGACAGACTGAAAGAGACTGGCTGGGAGACAACTGGGCTCCCTCTCTCCCCTTCTCTCTGGTGGTGATTCTGCCTGCATTCTGTCAGTTAGTGTGTGTGTGTGCATACGTGAGTTTGCGTGTGCGTAGTGCGTACGTGGCTACATGCAAGGAGTGTGCGTATGTAAAGTATGTGTGCATGTGTGCGTACCTGCCTATTAATGTCGGATCTGTATTGTAAAATGCCCCCTCTCCTAGTTAGCTAGTCCATAATCATGGAAGGGGAGGGCAAGCAAGGGTAATTAAGTAGAACCTTGATCTGCGTGTCAAGAGACATTGACTTAGGAGATCGGCTGAAAGACGCTTCGCATGGTCGATACATATCAAAGAGGATATGATAAAAGCTGGTAGCCTATTTAATATCCCAATGTATTCAGGCTGATTCAATCTTACTGACACACACACACACACACACACACACACACACACACACACACACACACACACACACACACACACACACACACACACACGAGTGGGTCCTAGTTATTTATGAGATTATTATCATTTATAATAGTCATGTTTACTCAAACATAATATTACTGTATTAGCTACCTTTGCTGCTATTTGTTTATCATCTGCATTTTGGCCTTCACTAAATTGTTTACCTTTTCCCTTTCTTTTCATTAGCTCAACATTGCCAATAACTCCAGAAGGGGTGGGTGTGGGGGGGGGGGGGCATTTTTCACTGTTGCTAAGCAACAGCGGCAGCCTAACTAACCCGCAGTGAGAACGCAGCAGAACAGTTAATGAGGATACAGAAGGCTCAACTTCAAACGTGTGGCAATGCTATACGGCCCAAATCGGGGCTTGTGTTTTTATTTGTTGTGTGTGTGTTTTGTTTTTGGTGGGATTTTTAAATCTACAGTCACACATACCATGCTGAGGCAGACACATGAGGCGTGAGGGGACAAACCGCATACATCTACTACGGTCCTTGTCATATACATTTCATGTTTGAGTGTGTGTGTGTGTGTGTGTGTGTGTGTGTGTGTGTGTGTGTGTGTGTGTGTGTGTGTGTGTGTGTGTGTGTGTGTGTGTGTTTTGGTTGGAATTGCGTTACAGAATATGAGCCAAATCAAACAGATTTGTGTCGCATCATTCTGTTTATGCGCCACTTGGCTTCCTCTCCTCCTGTAGTCTTGTTTTAGGTTAAGCTACGGAAGGTTAACCATTTTCACTACCACACTACAGAAGGTTAACCCTTTTACTACCACACTACAGAAGGTTAACATTTCACTACCACACTACAGCAGATTAACTTTTCACTACCACACTACAGAAGGTTAACTTTTCACTACCACACTACAGAAGGTTAACCCTTTCACTATCACACTACATAGGGTTAACCCTTCACTACCACACTACAGAAGGTTAACCCTTTTACTACCACACTACAGAAAGTTAACCCTGTCACTACCACACTACAGAAGGTTAACCTTTCACTACCACACTACAGAAGGTTATATACTCGTACTGGCATCGCGTCCCGCTCTTAAGCCATACCGAGATATACCTCATCTCATGTACCTAGTGTACTCCATCAACGAATAAAGACCAATACACCCAGCACCTGCCAGGCCCCGCCCTACTGACGTACTATATAGTACTAGGCGTGGTCACCACTCACTCTTCCTCTATTTTCGTTTCCATCATAGTGGATGCGTGCACCCTATGCAACTAGTTGATATGAAAAGTTTAGAGAAATTAGGTTGAGTGCTTACCGAAGATTTGCCTACCCCTGAAATCTTCGCGGCATGTTCTGGCGGCGCTCGTATGGGTTCTGCGACTCTGCAGCGGGATGCATTTCGATGCATCTCAGCGTCGAGTTCTGTAGTCTCCTTGTCTTGTTGACAGCAGACAGAGGGACAGCGTGTGAGGTGTAGCTATCGAGCTACCTCGCACAAGGTAGGACTTGCGCCACTAGGCATTATCGCTGGTGTTAGTAAATGCTGCTTGTTGTGAGTTGTATATCTGCGCCAGGGGCAGGATGTTTGGGTAAACGTCCTTCTGAGGTGGACGTTTCCCAGGCTGTCCTGGAGCGCGCTGCTAATACTAAATGCTATAAATGCTGGGTCACTGTTCTACTGTTCCCCGCTGTGGGATGTCACTAGGCATGACAATGTTTGGCGTTTATGATGTGCTCGAGTTGTCCCGAGAGACAACCGAGTTGTGTATTGGCGCAAGCGGCGGGATATCTGGGTAAACGTTGTTGTTTTCCCCGTTATCCTGGAGCGTGCGGCTAACGCTATGCTATATTGGGCTACTGTTTTCTGTTCTGTCTCCCTGCTACGGGAATGTCTGTCTATACTACAGTCTTCCCTCCTCTCAACCAATTCATGCTGACGGTCAATCGGTGTCTACTGGGGGAGTATTGCGGGGGGGGCTTTGTTTACCTTTCATGGGTAAATGGGCTGGTGTGCTGTTGTGAATATTATGAATGAATGCGGGACTGGTTCTCTCTGGTCCGCATCCCC
The DNA here is from genome assembly GCF_963971535.1 of Notolepis coatsorum. NCBI lineage: Eukaryota > Metazoa > Chordata > Actinopteri > Aulopiformes > Paralepididae > Notolepis > Notolepis coatsorum. The sequence goes on from NC_140171.1 coordinate 25,207,493, forward strand.
TTAACGTTGTGTGCATGGGCTTGCCCATTCTACAGTATATTTGTGGTGTTAGTTCATTTATTAACCCCTTCATGGTGCACACCACAGTGGAGGTTGCTGATTGCAACCACCACTGGTGCTCCGTGTTAGCATCAGTCCTTTGCTTTTGACATGTTGAAACAGTGCCCCGCCCGGCCGACGCCATGAGGTGGGTCGGCCCGGCGAGTGGCTGGTGGGCTGCTAAAGCCTGTACCGCCACGGTATGGAATTGGCAGCGATTAGTAACTGTGTTCGAATTGCTGTTTTTTCTATCAAAAAATGGTGTCTGGTGGCGGGGCCTTGAGGGCCAGCCGACGTCGACACATCGCACAATGTTGTTGACGTTATTAGCTTTGACCTAGCCGCAAGCTATAACCGCTCAGGGCTCCCCTCTCTGCAGAGGATCTTGGTCTTCCGCTGGAGCGCGGGCGGTATTTGTCCTAGGCCCCACACCGCCTCACACCGCACAGCCAGAAGAAGAGAGAGCACGGCCTCGTCAGCGGCGATGACGAGGCCATCGACAGGCGGCCATGTTTTCCCCCGCCTGTCGGTATCCTGGGCGTTGAATCGACAGGTGTCCACAAGGCCGACAGCCTTGGCAGCCGAGGGATCGGCCATGTTGGATGAGCTCGGCTTGGAATATACAAGCTGTCGCCGTCCTGCCGCGAGCAGCCCGCTCTCCGATCACTCCCTCCCCCAACACCAGCGGAAAAGGGGCTCTGATTGTTTCCTTTGGCTGCGGGCCGCGTGCCTTCGTTGAAACGCGTGCGGCCCCACTTTTCGCTTCTCATGGGGACAGGGGCTGACACCCAGTTGATGGCAGAGCCTGGGTCTGTCCGTGAGAATGTTGTGCTGTCAAGCGGCTCCCACACCATAAGCTGTGTTTGGTTGAGCCTGGTGTTACGTCTGTCAACTATAAGTGTTGTCAGCAGGGGGGCTTGAAACCTTTTTGAGGCACACAGTGCGGGCTTCCCCGACCTCGCCTTCGCCAGGCCAGGTATCATGTTGGTGCCTCCCACTCTTGGAAGATTGGCAGTGGTCTCGCAGGCGCACGTGATTTGGGTGGTAGTAATATCACTGCAGGGCTACGGTGTGTAGGAACTCATGGGGGCCTCACACCTTGCATGTCCGGCTGCAGAACAACTCCTCAGCATGTTCTGGAGGGGTGTTCAGTGGGGGTGCTTTTGTCACCTAGACTGATGTCAGCTTCCCCCGTATCAAACCGGCCCTTTCTGTCGGGGTTCCCCCTTGGGTGCGATTGCCTCGTGGGTAGTGTCAGGGTCAGATGTCCCGACACGTAACGCTCTGCTCGCACGGGTCCAGGGTTGGCTACGCACAGCGGGTGGGACCGGGCCGCCTATCTACAGTTCCTAGCGGACCTGCGCCACATAGCGGCGGGTGCGTTGGGAGTGTCATCACATATGGCTACAGCAGTACCATATGTCGAGGTGAATGGAGAGAACGCTGAGGCGGGGAATTGTTACACAACCCCACCCGTTTTCGGGTTTGGTACAGACCCTATTGTCAGGGTCACCAGCAGTGACAGCTCTGGTCAACGAGATCCAATCTCTGTGGACGAAGCAAGCCATCGTCGTGGCGTTTTCCTCCCGGTGTTCTCTGGTGCCTGAGAAACCTGGAGGGGGGGTGTCAGACCCATGCTGGACCTGTCCCATGGGAAGGTTCAGCATTTTTTGGATCGTCTCCTACATGTTGAACACTGTCAGGTGGGGGTCTGGTTCTCCTCCATAGACCTGTAGGATGCGTATTCGCATCCCCGATCTTCCATCCTAGGGCTTACCTACGCTTCCTTTGCAGGGTTAGCGTATGAGTACCAGAGGCTGCCGTTCGGCTTTTCTCTGGCTCCCAGCATCTTCACCAAGTGCGTGGAGGCCGCACTGGGGCCTCTGCGTCGTCAGGGGTTACGAAGTGTATTCTGCCCTGACGACGTTCTGGTCCTTGGCGGTCAAGGTGGATCGTCAGGTCTCGTACCAGGCAGGTTCCTACCAGCCTGGGGTTTGCTGTAGACTGGAAGTAGAGTACTCCTCTTCCCAGTCAACGGGTGGAATGCTATGGGCATCCCTCTCAGAGCGTGTTGTCGACACGCTCGGGAGGTTCCGTCCTAGGACGGTTACGCCGCTGTCCGTGATACGCCTGCTCGGTATGATGGCATCTGCTCATTCCGTGGTCCCTCTTGGCCTCCTCTTCACCCCAGGAGGGGGTTACGGAGGTGGGTTTTCCAGTATGGAAATAGACCCGGTGAGAGGCAAGTGGGAGCGGCTAAGGTTCCCGTGTCAGTACTGGGGGACCTCGCCCCTGGGGAGGGCCTGGGGTCCTCACCAGGGGGGTCTTCATGGGCAGTAGGCTGTCACACGTCACGTTTTTCACCGACGCCTCCCTCGCTGGAGATGCGTCGGACCAACGCAGTAGGGGGCAGCTGGCAAGCCATGCTGCCTGGTCTGCGCTACGTTCAATGTGTTGGTATTGAAAGCGGTCCTTCTGGTCCTCAAACGGTGTTGATCAGGACGGACAATACGACGTCAGTGTCGTATATCGACAGACAGGGAGGAGTACGCTCCCCCCGTCTGCACCGGGCGGCGGGCGGCTGGCTATGGGCGTTCTCCATCTGCGCGGCCTGAGGGCTCGCCACATCCCCGGCAGGGTGAATGTGGGTACAGGTGTAATGTCGCGGGGCGGTCCTCACCCTGACGGATGGTGATTACGTCCGGACATAGTCAGGCAGGTCTGGGACCGATGCCGTGCCGCCTGGGATTCTTTCCCCCATACATCTGTTAGGTCAGTTGTTGGGGCGGGTACGTTGAGGAGCGCAGGTCCTTGATCCTGATTGCGCCGGACCGGGGCGCAGCTGTGTGGTTCCCAGTCCTGATCCAGCTCTTGGTATCCCGTCATGGCCTGTTCCTTGGTCATCGCGGGCCCTCTCTCAAGCGCACGGGTCTCTGTGTTAGTTCCCTGTGCTGGGCCAGCTGCTGGTGGGTTGGCTGGTGAGAGGGTGAGTCTGGAGAGGATGGATCCTTCTGTGGTTGGTACCATCCGGAACGCGCATGCTCCCTCCACTATCGCGGGTTACGCGGGTAGGTGGCGTATTTTCCAAGAGTGGTGTAAGGCCACCCTCTTGTGAAGCGTTTCCTGCTTGGCGTTCGACGCCTTAAGCCAATGAAACGCTCTTTGGCTCCGAGCTGGGATCTTCAATTGGTCCTCGTCGGTTGTCCTTGGCCCCGTTTGAGCCTCTTGAGCAAGCGCTGTTGGAACGGCTGTCGTTCAAGACTGCGTTCGTGCTGGCCATTACCTCCGCTAAACGCGTGGGTGTGCTTTGTGCTCTCTCGGTACGGCCAGAGTGCCTGTCTTTTCGTTCCGATAGCGGTGCCACTCTGCGGCCTAATCCAGCCTTCGTGCCTAAAAATATCCGGAGTGCTTTCCGCTCCAGGGATATTATGGTTCAGGCGTTTCATCCGCCTCCTCACGCTACTGAGTTGGAGGCGGGCCTTCACCTGTCATGTCCGGTCCGGGCTTTGGGGGTTTACCTCAGCCGTACTCAGGGCCTCAGGGCTACCGATCGGCTCTTTGTCTGTTACGGTGGCTCTCGTGCTGGTAAGGCACTGTCGAAACAGCGCCTGTCCCATTGGTTGTGCGAGGGCATTGCCCTTTGCTACACGTTGGCGGGCTGGCTCCCCCTGGGGGCGTCAGGGCGCACTCCACTTGTGGGGTGGCGGCCTCTGCCGCTCTCCTGGGTGGGGCCTCGGTGGAGGACATCTGTGCTGCGGCTTCATGGTCCTCACCGGGTCCCTTCGTAAGGTTTTACCTCATGGACATGACCGGGGGTTCTGTCTCCCAGGCGGTTCTGAGGTCTGTGGCCTCTCCTGCTTCCCGTCCTTTGGAGGGGTAGCAGGCGTGTGTGGGTGTGGGCCACAATGTGTTGTGTCACACGTGGTTGTGCTGTTATGTCACAAGGTGCTGTGCTGTGCGTTCAAGAGGTTCTAGTTCCCTCTTGTTCGCACTCGGGTGGAGTTGACTGCCGCCCCCTCTTCATTAGGAAGAGTGGGGTGACGGGACTCCCCTCCCCCCTGATGTGGGCTTACGGGTCCTCAGGGGGTGCATTTGTCGGGCCTCGCGTCCGCTCTACCCCATATCTCGGTATGGCTTAAGAGCGGGACGCGATGCCAGTACGAGTATATAACGATAGGTTATGTATATAACCTAGTAATATGAGTACTGGCTAAGCGTCCTGCTCTTAGCGTGCCCTGAGTTCCCTTGGGGAAACTTTTCTTTGGAAACGATTTTCCGAGGAAGAGTGAGTGGTGACCACGCCTAGTACTATATAGTACGTCAGTAGGGCGGCGCCTGGCAGGTGCTGGGTGTATTGGTTTTTATTCGTTGATGGAGTACACTAGGTACATGAGATGAGGTATATCTCGGTATGGCTTAAGAGCGGGACGCTTAGCCAGTACTCATATAACTAGGTTATATACATAACCTATCGTTAACCTTTCACTACCACACTACAAAAGATCTACCACACTACAAAAGATTACCCTTTCACTACCACACTACAGAAGATTACCCTTTCACTACCACACTACAGAAGGTTAACCTTTCACTACCACACTACAGACGGTTAACCCTTTCACTATCACACTACATAGGGTTAACCCTTCACTACCACAATACAGAAGGTTAACCCTTTTACTACCACACTACAGAAGGTTAACCCTTTCACTACCACACTATATAAGGTTAACCTTTCTCGCCACTAACGCAGGAGATGCTGGTATCGAGCCCAGCTCTCGCCGTTGCTACCGTCTTGGCCGGCCGTCATACTAACACAATTGGCAGTGTTAGAGGGTGGGAAAGCCGGTGGGTGGGGATTGGACATTGTGGACAGCGACTCCTACAGGTCGGTTGGGTGACGCCGGTGTGGCGGAAACAGGAAGTATCGGGGGCAGCGTGAGCCTCCCACGTGTTACTCCTCGCCACTGAGAGTTCGAGCTGCTGCGGTGAAAAGATGCGACAGGCTGCCTCCTCGTGTACCGGAGGGGACACGTGATGCAAGGCTTCTATCCTCACTACAGCCGACCAGTGGGAGGCATAGTCTAGCAAGGTTCAAGATAGGGGAGGGAAGAATTGTAAATACGAAATTGGGATGGGAGAAAAAATAGAAAATGGGGAGAAAAAATGTATACAAAAATAAATATATATAAATATGAGTATATGAAATATTTAGCACATTTAACCAGTGACACAAACGGCACTATGCTAGCTTATACTGTACATGAAAGAAAATAATGACAGTTGGTATGTTAGCTCAATCAGGAAATATCACGTTAACCTCTTCCAATCAATCACTGAACACAGCCAAATTTGCGCTCATAACAGGTGAAACAATAAACTGCGGGCACTTACTTTTATATCATTGACTTCTAACAATCTGAATCTTACAGGATGGATCCCACATAAATGAAATAATTATTCAAGTTAACGTTCACTTTCAACGAGTGTGTCTAACGGACTGAACTGTCTTTTGTATGATACTAATGAGCACTAATAACGCAGTTGTGGCTGATGCTTGGTCCTCTCTGTGCATAAGGCTGTGGCCTTCTTCTTTCCATCATGACATGGGCACAGGTCTCTCTCAATCAACTGATTAGCCAACCTATGTCCTATGACAATCGAATGTATGTATATGTGTATCCTAATGTGTCTGTGTGTGTGTGTGTGTGAGTGAGTGAGTGTGCATTCTCATGTGTATGTGTACACTCAGGGGTGTAGCTCCAGATTCTGGGCCCCATGAAAGAATGTATTTGTAGGCCCCCAGTGAATGCGAGCGGGCGTAAGCGCGCGAGCGGAATTTTTGTTTGCCATTTTTTTATTGATGAAAACGCATAATATGGTTTTTACCTATACATTCAGATAAGCAGTTCAGCACCTGCACTGTTGGTGGGTGAGCCTAGTAAAGGATGTCGCATTGCGTTCATCTTCAATGAATGGACCAATGCAATAGTCTACCAAAGCCCCCCCTCTCTCTATATATATCTCACACACACACACACACACACACACAAACACACACACACAGACACACACACACACACACACACACACTTCAGAAACAAACATAGTATCAATGAGAGCATCAATAATACACCTGAGTGATGTCTAGTAAAAAAAAAAAATTTTTGTTTTGGGGGCCCCCCCCCCAGTGCTGGGCCCTTGGAATCATCCTAAGCTACCCCCCCCAGCTACGCCCCTGTGTACTACTTGTATGTGCGTGCGCCTATGTATGTGTGTGTGCTTGCCTGTGTGTGTGTGCACCCGTGTGTGTGTGTGCATGTGTGCACTTATGTAATGTGTGTGCTCACCTGTGTGACTGTGTGTGTGCACTTATGTATGTGTGTGTGTGTGTGTGTGTGTGTGTGTGTGTGTGTGTGTGTGTGTGTGTGTGTGTGTGTGTGAATAGGGAGTACTGTATTGTTTATCACAGTGGGAACATTATTGTTGTAGTAATAAGTGTGCAGACTGCAGCGGTCGCCTGGTCTCTAATTAAATTGAAATGGCTGCGTGTCCCTAGGCTAATCTCCCCTTCCCTTCCCTCCTTGGCAGGTGTACTCATTAGCAATCATTTAAAATGTTACTTTCACCCTGGCAAATGAATAAAAATACATAAAAAAAGCCGCTGAGTAGATTTGGGGAGTTTATTTAAATGTGGGTAACCGTGGAGAATTGACCCCTCTTATAATATCCACTGACAACTGCATTGATCAAGGCAAGGTAATGCGATTACATTCCGGATGAGAATCTGTTGACAAAACGTCCTCGCCGCAAATAGATGGTCTTAAAAGCATCGGCGGGGATGTAATGAATTCAGACAGAACGCCTCTCAGATCAGCTTAAATACACAACTAAGGCCGTGGAAATCAGCTTCCGGTTGTGAGGAAGAGAAAGTAGGATGTTTGCGGACGGAAGTAAACCAAGTCGCTGCGTTTCTCACTGAGAATGTCTCGGTAATTCGGCACGGTCGCAGCGGAAACGGGGGAATAGTATACTCTGTCGCGGTGGGATAGACAATAAAACATGAGCCTAATTCCTCATGTTTCTGGGCTGTATTTCTAACATGTATTGGGAGATTAGGAGTGTTCAGCTATCTGTATCTGAGCGATAGGGAGGCGCGGAGGGGGTCCACAGCGAGATTGGTATCAGTGTCGCTGTAAGAGCAACATCCTGTCCACGTCGTCCCGGTCATCTCTGGGTACGGAGCCCCTCGTTGTCCTATATTATTCACCATCAAACGGAATCCTCTTTATCTTCTTTCTTTTCGGCGACGGAATTATGAGAGATCCGCGCAGGTAGCAGCGAAGCGTCCCCCCGTTGCCACTTAATTTCAAGTGTCCAATCAACTGGAAGTGACAAAAAGGTAATTTTGCACAAATGACATGACACTCCCTCGCCTCCCACTCATTAGTGTGTCCATTGGCTTCATCAAGGTGATCAGTCTTTATCTAGCCTCTCTTTAGAAGGCCGGGGGGGAGAGGAGAGGGAGAGCGCGGGACGTCCTTCATTTGATCCCCCGGCCCTCAGGACCACCATTGCTCTTCATGGTTGCCTGCCACGTACTTGTGTTCTGAATATTGATTCAGTAACACGCCGAGCTTCAAATGGTGATCCGTATGGGTTTTGCATCGGCGGTCGGGTTGCATGTGATCTTCTTGAATTTGACCTTCAGTTGTCACATTGACCTTTAGTGGATTAGAGTTTTGGTCTTTCAAAGCATTTTGAGCCACGCGGAGTGGACTCTCGCTCTTTAAAGAGGCCATATTGTGCTCCCCCCCCCCCCCCTTTACCTTTAGTGTGCTGTATAGCTGGAGGTGCGTGTAGAACGTCTGCAGAGTTTCCGAATCCTACGTCCACGCCAAGGGGAGTTGAGCCGAAGCTTCCTGAAGCTTTTGATTCCAGCCTTTTCTTCCGTTAATAACTACCTCACTATGTAACACAATAGTTTACTCTTGGCATATATGTCTATTGATGTTTATTATTGTTCACTTTTGTAATAATAATAATTAAGAATGTTTGTCAAATGGTGGTTCACTTGTGAACTCTTTTCTTTCTCTTAGTATTTAACATTTTACTAAAATGTGTTTCTTTAGGTAAGACATAACATGTACAATTGCTGGGTCTGATCTGCAATGGTTAGTTTTACAGTTTGATCTGATTTTGTGAACCAGTACAGCCACGCAGATTAATTTTCACTTAACACATCCCATGCCGGAAACGGCTTACGACGTGTTTCAAGTTCATGCGAATTCTGCCAATCCACGGTGTACGACGTTATTGAGATCATATTTCATTTTTTCGCACGGAGCCTGGGCTGATGCAGTGGGAGCATGCACAACTCTGGAACGCTTCAATACTGCCCCCTGGTGGATGATCGGCGAGTTGCCAAACCGGAAATGGACGAGTCATACGTCCGGCACTCGCATATTGTCGCGGGACTCAAGACACACACAGTGTATATGGATCGCTGCCATAACTCAATAATCGACATGATGAGCAAGAGCATATGTATGTATTGTATTGTATTGTAAGTATTATGTATATATCTCGTAACCTACATTTTTATTGATTCAAATACTGGACTGCATAGTCCTGTGATTTATTGTGGATATTTACTGTTAATGTTTGTGTGTATAGTTTTGTCATGTCATGTCAAAAGAATTATAAAAAAAAATGTTAAAAAAAAATTATTAAATCGACATGATTTGGGCTGTTATTATTATTATACAAACCGGAAATGGATCGACTCGATCGCCGTCAAATAAGAGGGATCTTTTTGCTCCAGTCTCACCGGCCAACGGTAAGAGGACGCTGATGTAATTTTCAGCGTGTTTGTTTATTATTATCCATGCAAACTGCTCTGATCAATATATCACCCATACTACATGAAGCATTTACTGACGGGCACGGAATTATAAACGACCCCCCCCCCCCCCCCCTGTTCACCCGCGCATAACGTTTAGGATCTTGTACCGTTGACATTTTTAATATAGCGTGTATCGCCAACAAACGGCATTTGATAATCTATATATGCGTTTATGCCTATATCTCACGTTCTAGGAATTACTGCAGAAAACGATAAAAACATATTTATATTCTAGACGGTATTTTCGTATGAACCTATGAATGAAAAAGTAAAACGTTCCTACATCCTGAACGATAGATAATCGATGTTGAACGGGCCATAGTAATGTCAATTTAGCAATACAATTTAAAAAGTTATAGCCCTGCAAAGAAGGTGAACATCTCCATAGACTTACAGTACTGGCAGAGAATGGTATAAGATGCTCAAAGTGCGTGGCAGGGAATGAGAGAGGATCCCAGAGTGCCTGTTTCAGACTGCTGAGTCACACAGCATGTACAGCTGTAACAAGCTGCTTTTTACATAAACATTTAGTAATTTTGCTGACGCTTTTATCCAAAGCCACTTATAGGTGGTATAAGTTCTGTACAACAAATCAGCAGGAAGGGTACAACTCTGGCAGCAAAGGGTCAGTAACATTGTGCGTCAAACAGTGTTGAACTTGAGTGCTACAGTCTTGAGTGCATAATAGTATACATTATATTCCTTAGTAGCAGAATGGATACTAGTAAAATACCATTTTGACCATAAAAACATGCAAATAGAATGAAAGATATTTAAATGGTCTAGTAAATTGCACCGTAAAGGGATATAGAGTAACAGAAAGTAAGGCAATGTATTTTTTAAATATATAAAATAACTTTATTAACCCAGAGGGACATTTTAACATTTTAATAACAAAACTATAGAGCAAGGAAATAGCATATAAATAAAAATATATGGATGAATGAAAATAAATAAGTAATGTTTCACATACTGATAATAAGGTATCTACTGTATGTCATGGTTTTTGCTTTATTTCGCCTTTCTGTGAGGGACAGCTGTCTATTTCGGCTTCCTGTGATGGATAGCTGTCAATCACTGGCCTCTGTGGTTAATTGCCTCATGGTAGGGCAGGTGTGTGGGCTTGATTGCAGCTGATTCAGTGCAGCTGTGCCTATGGAGCTGAGTCTATTTAAGTTTGAATCTCGCAGTGTTAGCTGCTTTCTCATTTCGTTTCGTGTTGGCTACCCTTCCGGCCAGGCTTTGCTATATTAAAGTGTAGTGCTGATCTCTGCCCTATTCAGCATTTAGCCTTTTTCTGTAGCCATTCTGGTTTTAGGCTACTGGCTTATTTTAGCACTTTATTTTCTAGTAGCTAAGCCTTTTATTGTAGTGTGTTTCTTTGTATGACAGTTTTCATTTGTTTCCTTTTTAACTGGCATTAGTCCACGACTACACATAAACTCCCTTAGTGGAGGTTTATTGTTATTTAAAGTTAATTGTATGAACTCCATTATTAGGAGGTGCCTTTGTGGCTTATTTCAGTTATTTCTATAATACCTCTTTATTGAGTGTTGTCCTGTTTTTTGGACTTGATTTATTTTCTTAAAATACCCATGTTGAGGCTTCCACCTGTAAAGGTTGTTTTTTGTTTACTTTTCCCCTTCTCCCTAATGTCTGCTTAACGAGTCCCTATTATCTGCTCGTGACCCAAACACCCGCAGCCCTCACAATCTAGATATATTTGTGCAAATGCAGATCAGATTCTATATTTGAAAAATATTTATATTATTAAAGACATTTACTATCATGCACTTTGCTACTAAGTGATCTACTATGCCTATATTACCTACTATGTTAATATCTAGACTACTATGCACTCAATACTGTAGCACTCAGTTCGACACTGTTTGACGAACAGTTACCCACTGCCAGAGTTGTACCCGTCCTGCTGACTTGTTGTACAGAACTTGTAAGTCCCTTTGGATAAAATCATCAGCTAAATGACTAAATGTAAATCTATAGAATAGATACAGTAGAATAGAAGTACTTTATTGATCCAGAGGGAAATTCAGCACAACAGATTGCGCACAATAAACATTTACAGGTAGTCGAAAATCACAAATCACATGAATAAAAATACAGTCAGGGATATACATTCTAAAATATGTATGGACATTATAAAATATACAGCCAAAACATACAGTAATGTACAATAGAAAATGTAAACATTTAAAATGTCTGTAAAAAGTAAAAAGTCCAGGAAGATATGCCAGAGTTTTTACTGTTACTCTGTGCTCAGTGAGGCTGTGAGGCACAGTGAGGTGTGATACAGTATAGTCTGATGGCTGTTGGAATGAAGGACTTCCTATGCTCTTCAGTGTTAAATCTTGGGAGTCTTAGTCTAACACTGAACAAACTATAACAAACATACAGGAATGAGTATCACCATATATTAAAGGTTATGTAGCCTGCATAACACACACATGGTAATGCAACATTTCTGCATCTGTCATCACCACTCAAAACCACACAACATTGTGTCACACAATGTTGGAAATTCTACCTCACTCGCTTTGCCGAAGTTCAAATAAGCTTGACCTGCAAAAATGCGCAACACGCTTCTGCTCAACCAATCACGGAGCATCTGAGGAGGATATAGGCTGATGAGCAGTGCATGCAATTGGCTGAACCTGAAGCAGCAGTGTCACTTGGATTAAAACTGTCAAACTAGGCATTTCAAATTATATAAATATGAAATATGAAATTCAGCACTGCATTCACTGAAATATTTTCAAAAATCTTTTTTAGTGGATTGTTTAGAGGGAATAAGAGTGTTTATGAAAGGGCTGCTATCATGTTTTTATTTTCTTGGGGGGGGGGGGGGGGTTCAGAGCCCAAATTGCAGTGCGTCCGGTCTATTCAATCAGCTGCCTACTTTGTATCGAGCTGTCCGCATCATCCGGTCCATCCAATGAGCTGCCAATTAAACAGTGTCCCCCAAATTCAGTCCCCTTCAATACCCCTCCATGCAAAGGAAAGCGGCCCTCGACTGGGAGTGCGAAGAGGTGTCTCCAGCGCCTCTCTACGAGATGTGTAGGGGAATCTGCCCCCATATCCTGTCAGCTTCCTCCTACTCTATGGGTTCTGACTAGGGGTGTAACAATGCATCAATCCTAAGGTGACGATTCAACTGTGTCACTAACCTGGCTGGGATAGTGGGAACAATATGAACAGTGGTCTTCTGATGCCCTCTGTCGGACACCGTCAGATAATGCAGTCTGTTATATGTTTATGGTTAAAGATGGTTGATATGATTTCCTCGTTCATGTTATCCTGGGCTCTTCCTTCCCTTGTTTGATTTCGTCCTGTCTCTTTTTGTATTTCTATATTATTGTCTGGGCTCGCCAGCTGTTAGTAATTCAATCAAGGGTATAGTATTTAAGTGTGGTCTGCCCTCACTTCATTGTGGTGTCATTGTCTCCGATACCCCTGTTTCCTGTTGTGTCTCTGTCAACGTCATCCTTGCCCTGTTGTTGTTTTCATTCTAAGTGTTTGTTAGTGTTCCGTTTTGTTGCCCTTTTGGTTTTCAAGTTTTCAGTCCGTTTTCTGGTCAGATTTTGTTTTTCCTCAGTGCCAGCTCGGCTGCGCCTTTTATGTTTGTGTATTATGTACTTTTGTCTGCTGCCAAGTAAAGCTCTTTAATTGTGACCGTCGTCTCCTGCCTCATCTCACTGCTCGTCTCTCGTCCTGCTGTATTGGATTCTACCTCCACCATCACCACCATGTCTATTCGTAACAGAATGACGCCACCATCCAAGAACCCAGCGGACAGAGTGACGGAGACATTAAGCCTTATAGTTGGCATGTTGAATGGGGATCTGGCTACCTACACCCCTGCGAAATGGGTCTTCCTACTGAAGATGATTCAGTCCGTCGCGTATGAGAGTCGGGACCAGGAGCAGCGGATGAGTGTTTGAGCCGTCCAGGTCGGAAACCTCATGGAGAGGTTTTTTCCTGCTCCACCCTCCACAGCTAGTGCAGCCCCGTCTGCTAGCTTGGCCCTTGCAGCTAACCAGGCTTCCTCAGCTAGTCCAGCCCCATCTGCTAGCTTAGCCCCTGCCACTAACCTGGCCTCAACAGCTAGTCCAGCCCCGTCTGCTAGCTTAGTCTCCACAGCTAACCCAGCCTCTACTACCAACCTAGCCCCTGCTAGTGTAGCCTCAACAGCTAGTACAGCCTTGTCTGCTAGCTTAGCCCCTGCAGCTAACCAGGCTTCAACAACTAGTACAGCCCCGTCTGCTAGCTTAGCCCCTGCAGCTAACCAGGCCTCAACAGCCAGTACAGCCCCGTCTGCTAGCTTAGCTCCTGCAGCTCGCATATCTCCAAGAGCTAGCAAGGCTAGGAGGACTAGCTTGGCCCTTGTAGCTGGCCAGGCCTCCACAGCTAGCCCAGCCTTCACTGCCAGCCTAGTACCTGCCAGTGTAGCCCCGGCTGTCACTGTTCCTTCTCTGGCTCCTACGCCACGCCTCGCCGCTAAGACTGGTCCGGTCTCCACGCCCAGCCCAGCCTCTACGCCTGGTCCGGCTGCAACGCCGGGTTCCGGCTCCTCGACTGGTCCTGGCTCCTCGACTGGTCCTGGCTCCCCATCTGGTCCTGGCTCCTCAACTGGTCCTGGCTCCTCAACTGGTCCTGGCTTCCCGTCTGGTCCAGCTCTACGCCGTGGCCTGCGCCCTGGTCCTCGCCGTGGTCTTCGCCGTGGTCTACGTCGGCAGAAACCCCAGTCAGGGATTCTGTGCCCGGTCCCGAGGTTTGCACCTGGAGTGGTCTCCATCCGGGGTCCTACTCCGGGGTCGTCGCCTTCGCACCTCCGTTCCGGCTCCCCTGGTCTGGTCCCAATTCCTGCGCCTGGAGGGTTCCCCGTCCGGGGTCCGGCTTCGGGTCTGTTACCCTCACCCCTTTGCTCCAGGTTCCCTGCCACTGTCCCCGTCCCCACCCCCCCCCCTCTCCGGGCCTCTGCCCCCGTTTACCTTTCTCCCGGCCACCCTTTGGTCCAGTTCCCCGGTCTCCCTGCTGCTATGCCCTTCCTGGGTTCTTTTCTCGGGCTCCCGGCCCCAGTTCTCCGGGTCCTCGCCCTCAGTTTGTTCCGGGGTCTCGGCCTCCCGCCTTGCCCATTCCCGGACGATATTATCGGGCGTCTGGAAGCCGCCCATTCGGGGGGGGGGATACTGTCACTATCCTGGCTGGGATAGTGGGAACAATATAAACAGTGGTCTTCTGATGCCCTCTGGCGGACACCGTCAGATAATGCAGTCTGTTATATGTTTATGGTTAAAGATGGTTGATATGATTTCCTCGTTCATGTTATTCTGGGCTCTTCCTTCCCTTGCTATGCCCCTTCCTGGGTTCTTTTCTCGGGCTCCCGGTCCCAGTTCTCCGGGTCCTCGCCCTCAGTTTGTTCCGGGGTCTCGGCCTCCCGCCTCGCCCATTCCCGGACGATATTATCGGGCGTCTGGAAGCTGCCCATTCGGGGGGGTATACTGTCACTATCCTGGCTGGGATAGTGGGAACAATATAAACAGTGGTCTTATAAGGGGCGGCTAGGTGGTGCAGTGGGCAAGGCACTCACCACCAATGCTGGAGACGCTGGGTTCGAGCCCAGCTCTCCACATTGTTTTCAGTTTGGCTGGTAGTCCGTACTAATACAATTGGCAGTATTAGGGGGAGGGAAAACTGAGTGGTGGGGATCGGAAGTTGTGGACAGCGACTCCTACAGGTCGGTTGGTGCGCCTGCACAGTAGAATCAAGAAGCGATGGGGGCGGCGCCCCTCCAAAGCGCAGACCCCTGACGCTGAAAGATCACGCTGTGCAGGTGAAAAGATGCGACTGCTGCTACCTCGAGTATCGGAGGGGACTCGTGCTATGTATGGCTTTGTCCACATTGCAGCCGGCTTGTGGGAGGCAAGAAACAGCGTTCGAGACAGGGGAGGGTTGAATTGGACGATACGAAATTGGGATGGGAGAAAAATGGAAAATGGGAGAAAAAGTGGATCCAAAAAAAAACAGTGGTCTTCTGGCGGACACCGTCAGATAATGCAGTCTGTTATATGTTTATGGTTAAAGATGGTTGATATGATTTCCTCGTTCATGTTATCCTGGGCTCTTCCTTCCCTTGTTTGATTTCGTCCCCCTGTTTGGTTGTTGTATGTGATTATGCCTTGTGTCCAAGTTGGGTTTTCCTAGTGTGTTCTTATTTTTGCATTTCTATATTATTGTCTGGGCTCGCCAGCTGTTAGTAATTCAATCAAGGGTAGTATTTAAGTGTGGTCTGCCCTCACTTCATTGTGGCGTCATTGTCTCCGGTACCCCTGTTTCCTGTCATGTCTCTGTCAACGTCATCCTTGCCCTGTTGTTATTTTCAGTCTAAGTAAGTGTTTGTTAGTGTTCCGTTTTGTTGCCCTTTTGGTTTTCGAGTTCTCAGTCCGTTTTCTGGTCAGGTTTTGTTTTTCCTCAGTGCCAGCTCGGCTGCGCCTTTTATGTTCGTGCATTATGTACTTTTGTCTGCTGCCGAGTAAAGCTCTTTAATTGTGACCGTTGTCTCCTGCCTCATCTCACTTCTCTCTCTCGTCCTGCTGTATTGTGTTCTACCTCCACCATCACCACCATGCCTATTCGTAACACAACTGCATCGATTTGAAAATGTTAGAATTGATTAGAATCGCAATGTAATGTGTGCAGTAAGCAGTTTGGCCAAAATAAAATACGTCATTTGACAAGCCGTTCTGATGAGTGTTTTGACTCGCACGTCTGACATTTTCTTTTATTATTAAATAAAATAATAATTATTTGTTTATTTGGACGGGACAATGCTAAATTAATGAACACCGTGGAGTGTAAAGATTGCCGGATTTAGCACAAGGCTAATTTCAATCCGTTGCCCCCAAACACAGGACTCATAAAAACAGTAAGAAATGTACAAATCGGAGGAGGATACCCAGAATGCTGTGCTAGAGGGTATACGCACGCTCCCTGTGCTCCCGACGCCAATCTTACTATACCAACTTAATGCTTGCCTAAATAATTGACTAATGTCACTGTTACACTGAAACCGCCCTGCCTGCTTAGACATTTAGTTTATTGTCGGATTTAATATGAATGTCATTTATTAAATGAGTAAAGGACTACGAAGCAAAGGCCCTCCCGACACTCTAGCAGATATACAGCCAAGACGACGGATACGTCACACGCCAACAGTCATGACAGACTCAGCGGAATTAAATCTTGGTGACCTAATGAAGGCAATTAAAGACGGGACTGATGTCTCAAACAGAATTGCCAACCAAGTGGATAAAATCCAATCTGCCTTGACAGCCATGGATGGAAAGCTGACAGGTTTGACAACAAGAGTCAACACAATGGAACAGCGGATCAGTGACGTCGAGGACCACACCCAACACTCTGACAGCCGGCTTCAGAAATTAGAAAAAGAAATCATATACCTGACGGAGAAAAATACTGACCTGGAAAACCGCAGTAGAAGGTTTAATCTTAAAATCCACGGTCTTCCCGAGGGGAGAGAAGGTCCCGACCCAATCGCCTTTTTCAAGACGTTCTTTTCGAACCTGTTCGGCTCTGACGCTCCCCTCCCGAGGCGTATTGGACTACAAGCAGCGCACCGTGCCCCAAACACGCGCCCAGCCGCAGGCCGCCCGCCTCGTAATGTTTGGGTTCGCTTTCTCCGTCTCCAGGAGAAGAATAAGATTCAACAGCTGGCCAGGGAAAAGCGCTCCCTCACGTTTGAAAACGCCAAAATCCAAATCTTCCAAGACATTCCACCGGCTATTCAGAAAAAGAGGAAAGAAATGTTTCTCGAGGTCAAAACTGTCCTACAAGACAATGGCATTGTCTATAGAATGCGCTGGCCCTCATCATTACAGATCGACTTCAAAGGGAAGCAAATAATGTGTCATTCAAAGGAGAGGGGGAGGAGACATCTCTTTATATACTCGTCCCCTGGTGGTATCATGAGTGGCTCCGCCTAGAGCGCCCTCTAATGGAAACAGTTATATATACAGTTAGACAGTTACTAGCAAACCTACATAGAACCTCTAACTTTAACACTCCCACTTAGGGTTGTTTTAGCACACTGGATAACTTCTCCGAAAACATTTTACAAAGAAAATAATACAATCCAAAACATCAAAAGAGTATGGCAGTCAATATTTACACATTAAACATGACCTCTGCAAATCTCTTCAATTTCAATTTGGAACAGGTTTCCTCATAGTGTCTGCCACCATGTCTTCCGTTGGACAGTAAATCAGTGTCATTCTTCCTTCTCTGATGACAGACCTGATGAGATGATATTTTATATCGACATGTTTACATCTATGTCGGCACACTGGGTTCCTAGCAATCACAATGGTTCCCTGGTTGCCTTCATATATACATAGGTGTCCATCACTTCGAGCAGTTGTTCTAGATAAACACATTCCTGCATTGTCATAGCTAGAAACATACACTCGGCTTCACAGGTTGATAGTATCACTGTGGGCTTTAAGTCATAAACCCTCGCTGCACTTTCTGAAACACAGCTGTTCGTCTGCTGTACCTTTGGGATAACGAAAAACATGTTTTTTTTACGTAGTTCAATGCTTCTCTGTGGGGTCAGCGAAATGCTGTGAACATTTTTTACTCACTACAAAACATAGGTCAGGGCGAGTACAGGTTGTCAAACAACTGAGGCTACCCACAGCTTCTCTATACATCTCTTACATCAGTCAAAACATCTCAGGATCTTTTCCACATAATTAAATCATTTAGAACATGGTAAGTCATCCACCTCTGTATTTAAACATGAGATCCATTTCTGCATTTATTTACCTGTACACAGGTCCTACGCACACCTGTCATGATGAATATCACCTTGGCCCTGCGCCGAGGCTCGTGCACACTTTCACGTATTTGCATACCAAAACCGCCCCGATTAACCAAATATGGTCAGGCCCTCCCCTTCAAATACCATGAGGAAATTCCTGTGCGTGGAATGTTGGAAAATGGCCAAGTGCACCAAGAAACGCAATTACACAGACACTGAGGTGGAAGTCCTCGTCACAGAGGTGGATGCCAGGGCGGGGGTACTTTTTGGTTCCCTCAGCCTTGGCATCACCACCAAGAGGAAGACTGCTGCGTGGGAGGCAGTCACCGACGCTGTCAATTCGATTTCCCCGCAGCAGCGAACTATTGCGGAGACCAGAAAAAAGTGGTTCGATGTGAAACTGACGGCTAAGAAGCGCCTGGCCGATCATAGGAAGAATGCCAGTGCGACTGTCGGGGGGCAGGTATGTCGTATGTCAATCATATTATGATATATCTGTTTTGATGAATTGAAAATGGGGGACCCTGATGTAAACAAGACGAAAGTATTTATCTGGTCTGCATCCCCTTAACAATTGTGTGTATTGAGCTGTACTGTATTGTACCCATTCTGCAACCTGTTAATACAGTCTTTCAATCAATTCAATTCAGAGTCAGAGTGAGCTGTCCCCGCTGGACATGAGGATAGCCAGCATAATCGGGGACGAGATGGTGGTTGGCATTGTACGCACCACCGACACCGACACCTACGATGTGGCTGGGCCATCCAGCCAACAGGTGGAAGGTAATAATATAATATACACTTCATTTGTATAGCACCTTTCATACAGGAATTGTCACATCAGTAAAGAAGACTGGCATAGAAATAACTCTGTCGTCAACGATTTTATTGAGGAACATGACAAGAATCTCCATTTATTTGAAACAATATTTAACCGTATGGTTCCAAACCTTTCTAGCAAATAAATAAAACGTTATTAAATTGCCTATTCATTCCACAGGCAACTCGGCTGAGTTGACCGTCGATCCCGTCGACACCCAGGAGGAGCAGGAGGCGTCCTGCAGCCGACCCCCTTCGGCGCGCAGGGGGCAGAGGGCCCACCCGGACCCGTTCCTTACGGGGGCCGTCATGTCCAATCAGGAGACCACCATCACCCTCCTGAGCGACATGAGGGACGAGCAGAGGCTCACATGCCAGACTCTGGCTGAGTACCTGCCCCAGCTGGTCGCGGTCCTGTCGGGCATCGGCGACAGTCTCCAGAAACTCGCCGACAAGGATAAATAAAGACCGTAACCACTTTTGGCGTTGGTGTCATTATTATAATCAAATAATTATTAGCTGGATGAATGCCTTTTTTCGTTCCGTTCTTTTGAAGTTTGATTGATACCCTGCATGCACGGTAAACTGAGTGTCATCTGGTCACTTTTAAACTGTCAGCTACTTCTATTCAACTAAAACTGTAAAATGCAAGTCAAAAATGGTTCCAATTCATTAATCAGCTCAATTCGATTTCAAACGACAGTCTTTTCTTTTTATGTATAGGTTACTAATGATTACTTAATTAATATGGATTAACCCAAATCTCAGTTCTTACAGTGCATGGGGTAGACTCACTCAAAACTGCTCTATGATCCTAGCTCTTGTCTGCATTCCAGTGGCGTTTGGAGGTGGCTGTTCCATGTCTGGCATGGGGTCGTCAGGTATTTATGGGTCTAGCAGCGGGATGCCATGCCTGATGGCCATGTTATGGAGCACACTGCAGGCCACGATGATGTTGCAAACCTTTTCAGGCAGAGCCACCGACCCTTCAGGAGACCAATTGCACGCTCCACGGTGACTCTTGTGCATACGTGCGCCCGGTTATAGGTGCGCTCCTGTTCGGTAGTGGGGTTGGTCAGCGGCGTCATCAGCCATGGCTTCAGTGGATAGCCACGATCCCCTGCATTAAAAGAGATATAATTTAATTACAGATACCAGTAATAACATTACAATTTAATTAAATATAGGCCTAAATGTGTAACACTCACCAATAAGCCACCCGTCTTCAACAACCCCAGCCTGGAGACGAATGCCCACAGAGCTGTTCTGCACCACAAACGAGTTGTGGGTTCCTCCTGGCCACCGGGCAACGACATTTAGGAGTGCCAAACGGGCATCGCAGATCACTTGGACATTTACCGAGTGGAACCCCTTCCTGTTAACATAATTGAATTCATTTTGTGATGGTGTTTTGATGGCTATGTGTGTGCAGTCTATTGCTCCAATTATGTTGGGGAAACCGGTGATGGCGTGGAAAGCCCTCTTGACCTCGACCTGCTGTGCGTGTGTGTATGGGAATTTGATGTAGTCGGGATTAGGGACATGATGGCATCCAACACTGTGGGCATGATCCTGCTGAGTGAGGGTTGGGAGATGCCCGAGCGATCTGCGATCTCCCGCTGAAACGTCCCGGTGGCCAAGAATCCCAGGGTGGAGAGGACTTGGATGTGGACGGGGATGGCATGTGTGCGCCTTGTTTGGCGCTCCAATACGGGTCCCAGATTCTGGCACAGGTCGAGCAGGATTTCCCTGGGGAAGCGGAATCTGCTCATGAGCCACTCTGTACTCTCGGCAAACAGGTCTGCCCTGTCCCTGAAGACGCGCTCCCTGCGGAGCGCACCATGGCCCATTGCCAAATCATGCAACAATGCAAGGACTGCGTTATCCATGCTGAATACATTCTGAAATCCATGTTCCAAATGTAATTTATAGGGTTTTGCCGACGATTACACTCATGTCGCTAATTTGATTACGGTTCATACAGAACACCTGAGTATATTGAAACTCTTGATTGATTTTCTTTCAATCTGCGCTCCAATTGGGTCGTTGTTGGTCAGGGACGATTCTAGCCATGCATGGCTTCAGTGGATAACCGTGATCACCTGCATTTAAGTGATGTTTTGATGACAGATATAATAACATTACAATTTAATTAAATAAGATTAGACCTGAGTCATGCGTTCCTTATCAGCCAACAACTTATCGGCCAAATGCAACGTTAACCATCCTGCATCCTACATTCAGAGATTGATGCTATTTAGGGTTTGACAATAATTACACTACTATCGCTATTTCACAATGAACTATAATGAATTACGGGGGTCATACAGAACACGCGCCAGTGTCTTGTTTCCGCGTTGAAACGAATGCATGAACTGAGGAGCGCTTATGCCGTAGTAACGATATTCTACCACTGGGCGTCAGCTAAGAATGCTCAGAGCTGTGCGTAGACATAAGTACAAAGTCAAGCACAAGTTCAAATAGATAAATCCCACACTTTGCTTAGGAATGGTCGTACGCACGGCTTAAGCACATATCTGTGCGTAAGTCAGGTTGATACATGAGGGCCCTGGATTCTACTCCTCCCGTATTTAAACCTGGAGTATCCTCCTCCTGCATTTAAGCAGTGTAGCCACCCTCCTTCAGTATTTAAACATGGAGTACCCTCCTTCAGCATTTAAGCAATTAGCTACGAACCATACTTTGTACTTGTCGTGTCCTTCAATACCCTCCTTGATTGAATACACCCATTCCCCTCCAACTGTCTGTCTGCCCTCTGGTAACTTGGTTGAATACACCCATTTCCCTCCCACTGTCTGTCTGCCCTCTGGTAACTTGGTTAGAGTAAAGGTGTGGTTGTCCTCTAGGGACCTCATCATCCCTTGCTCTCTCCCATTTACTTGATTCAGGGGACACTATGGCCTATTTAAAGGTCGGGGGTACCCCACTGACTACCCTGTAGCAGTAATCAACGGTGGAAAGTGTACTGTCATCCTCGTCACTCCCTCTCCGGGCATAGTCTGTCAGATACTTTGGGGGTTTGTGTTCCCTTGAGGGATACCTCCCACTGCTTGGGGCACTTGACGTCACCCTCGGGTGCTCCTCATCATCGCCCTCTGGGGGTGGCTGACTGTCTGCCTGCACGACCGTGATAAGTACACTGGGCTGAGGTGTCTCCGTTTCTTCACACCTTACTCGTTCCATCCGCCTGCACCGGGCGGCGGTCGAACTTTGGCTATGGGCATCTCGCAGGCTGCGCAGTCTGAGGGCGCTCCACATCCCTGGTGCAGAGAATGTGGGCGCGGATATGATGTCTCGGGGCGGTCCTCTTTACGACGAGTGGGAACTCCGCCCCGACATAGATCTGGGATCTGGGATCGTTTCGGGGAGGCCTCGATAGATCTGTTTGCGAGCCGACGCTCTCACAAGTGCCCCTTGTGGTTCTCGGTCAGTCGAGCAGATCATCCCCCCTTGGGGGTGGATGCCTTCTCGATCTTTCCATGGCCGCCCGGTCTTCTGTATGCCTTTCCTCCTGTACAGCTGTTGGGTCAGCTGTTGGAGCGGATACGGAGGGAGCGCAGGATGGTGATCCTGGTCGCGCTGGACCGGGGCACGGCAGTGTGGTTTCCGGTCTTGATCCAGCTACACGTCGCTCCGCCTTGGGTTATTCCTTGGTCGGCGACGGCCCTCTCTCAGCAACACGGGTCGCTGTTCCAGTGCCCGGTGTTTGGCCAACGCCTGTTGGTGTGGCTGGTGAGAGGGTAGGTCTGGAGAGGATGGACCCTTCTGTGGTTAATACCATCCGGAATGCGCATGCTCCCTCCACTGTCGCGCTTTACGCGGGCAGATGGCGTATGTTCCAAGAGTGGTGTAAGGCGGGGGGCCAGGACCCAGTCTCCTGCCCCCTGGATGCTGTCCTTAGTTATCTTCAGTCTCTCCTTGGTAGACTGTCGGCTTCGACGGTGAGGGTATATGCAGCAGCTATATCCTCCTATCATGAGGGGTTTGAGGGGGATGTCTTGTTCAGCCACCCTCTTGTGAAGCGTTTCCTGCTTGGTGCTCGACGCGTTAAGCCGGTGCAGCGCTCTTTGGCTCCGAGTTGGGATCTTCAATTGGTCCTCGGTCGGTTGTCCTTGGCCCCGTTTGAGCCGCTTGAGCAAGCGACCTTGGGACAGTTGTCCTTCAAAACCGCGTTCTTGCTGGCTGTCACCTCCGCTAAACGCGTGGGTGAGCTCTGTGCTCTTTCGGTACGTCCAGAGTGCCTGTCTTTTCGTTCCGATTGCGGTGCCTAAGAATATCCGGAGTTCCTTCCGCTCCAGGGATATTGTGGTTCAGGTGTTTCATCCGCCTCCTCACGCTAGTGAGTTAGATGCGGGCCTTCACCTGTCATGTCCGGCCCGTGCTTTAGGAATTTACCTCAGCCGTACTCGGGACCTCAGGGTTACCGATCAGCTTTTTGTCTGTCATGGTGGTTCTCGCGCCGGTAAGGCACTATCGAAACAGCGCCTGTCCCATTGGTTGTGCGAGGGCATTGCCCTCTGCTACACGTTGGCCGGACTGGATCCCCCTGGGGGCATCAGGGCGCACTCCACTCGTGGGGTGGCTGCCTCTGCCGCTCTCCTGGGTGGGGCCTCGGTGGAGGACATCTGTGCTGCAGCTTCATGGTCCTCCCCGGGCCCCTTTGTAAGGTTTTACCTCATGGACATGACCGGGGGTTCTGTCTCCCAGGCGGTTCTGGGGTCTGTGGCCTTTCCTGCTTCCCGTCCTTTGGTAGGGTAGCAGGAGTGTGTGGGTATGGGCCACAGTGTGTTAGTTCACACGTGGTTCCGCCTGTGCTGTGTGTTCAAGGGGTTCTAGTTCCCTCTTGCTCGCACTCGGGTGGAGTTGACTGCGCCCCCCTTCATTAGGAAGGATGGGGTGACGGGACTCCCCAACCCCTTGATGTGGGCTTACGGGTCCTCAGGGGGTGCATTTGTCGGGCCTCGCGTCCGCTCTACCCCATATCTCGATAGGCTTAAGAGCGGGACGCGATGGCCAAGTACGATAATATAACGTAGCGTCCCGCTCTTAACGGCCCTGAGTCCCCGTTTTGAGGAATTTTTCCTGGAAAAAGGTTTTTTGGCGAGGAAGAGTGTTTGGTGACCATGCCTAGTGTCTTATAGGCTACGCCTCCATTGGGGCGGGACCCGGCAGGTGTGGGCGTATTTGTTTTTCGTTAGTGGAGTACAGTAGGTACATGACGATAAGGGATATCTCGATAGGCTTAAGAGTGGGACGCTCAGCCAGTACCCATATAACTAGGTTATATACATAACCTTATGTTACTCTTCGAAGTTGGTTAAGGTTAGAGTTTGTCTTAGAGCGTGACGGCAAGTTCTTTCGACGGTTAAGCTTAGGCACTCTTTCAAAGTTGGTTAAGGTTAGAGTTTGTCTTAGAGCAGGGCGATAGAACGCCAGGTAGTTTGCAGGCTGTTCAATGCGGAAATGGGCAAAGACACAGCACATCATCACAGTACTTGTGTTGTGGTGGCTAACAAGAAGCTATTTGGCTAGCTGGATGCAGTCTGGACAGTGGATATACATCAACAGTCTGTCTGGGACTGTGGGACAGTGGACATATACACTTTATCAAGCCCTCATGGACCACTTTCAACTAAACAAAGTGAGTTAATACGGTCTCTCTCTGACTCTGGCAGGAGCACTCATTCAAGGGTACTATGACTATGCTTGCACCTCATGGTACCAAAGCACCTCAAAGGCGCTAAAAACAAAATTACAAACATCTCAAAACAAACTGGTCAGACTACTGCTTGACCTTACTCCTAGAACCCACCTCACCCCTGCCCACTTTGACAACCTAGGATGGCTTAGAGTAGACAACAGAGTACAGCAACTTGCAATGGGCCTGGTCTACAAGATACACTACACGACCAAGGTACCCATGTACATGTCAAAATACTTCCCAAAGGTCAGTGAATACCACGATCACAACACCAGAGGGAGCTCCACAAATCATGTTAAACCCAGATTCGGCTCAAACAAGGGACTAAACACGTTTCGCAATTATGCCACATCAATGTGGAACGCCTTACCCAAAGCTGTAAAGGAATGTGAATCACTACCCACTTTCAAAAACACCTACGGGAGACTGCAATTCGAAACTGGCCCCTGTAAATGTCCTAACAAAACCCCCTCCAATGTACAGTAAATTACCAAGTATGGTCTTGTCAATATTCCAATGTACAGTTTTGCTTGTACAGTGGTACAGTGTCCCCCACCCACCCCTCCTACCCAACCTCCCCCCCCCACTCCTACCCCCCCCCCCCCATCCAACCCCTCCCCCCACCCAACCACCTCCAATGTACAGTCCCCCCAACCCCCCCCACCTATCCAACCTCCTCCAATGTACAGTTTCTATGTCAAATGTATATACTTTTTTTTCTGGACTCTTTTCGTATCACAAACAGTAATGTATTTGCAAATCTGGTATGTCATAAATGTATAGATGTAGCAGTACTGTCTATCTGTATGTCATGTATGTCATATATGTTACGATGAATTGAAAATGGGGGACCCTGATGTAAACAAGACGAAAGTCTTTCTCTGGTCTGCATCCCCTTAACAATTGTATGTATTGAGCTGTACTGTACTCTACCCATTCTGCAATCTGTTAATAAAGTTTTCATTAATTCACTCGCTCTCGCTCTCTCTCGCTCTCTCTCTCTCTCTCCCTCTCTCTCTCTCTCTCTCTCTCAACACAGCGTGTTGTTGTTGAACTATAACATTTAATTTCGCCGCCGGTGATGCATAATGTATGAATGAATGGTAACTTGTTTAAAATGACAAGATATATATATGTGTTCATTATTGGATTGATCATACGTGTACTAGTGTAGTATGAATGAACTCGACTTAACGTTGGAAACGGGGTAACATTATGTCGAGACTCGAGTCAGTATTCGCTTGGTCAGCTTGCCCCCCCCACCCTTCACCCAAATGTAGTTCACACCGACCGCCACTGGTCTCAGCATCTCCTCCCCGCCCGCAATCAGTATCACCTGTGTTCAATAATGTCAGCTGATTGAATCAGGGAGTCCCTGCTCCTGACATCATTGACCGGGAGCTCATTCACATCACATCACTACTACTGTACTCTAACTGTAAAGAGTAACTCTTGAATGTTTCTGTACTGTAGGTGTACAGTATTTCAATAGGCAACCCTGAAAGGATTATTTTTCTAGAAGAGCAACACTAGCCAAAACATAGGCAATGTATGCATAAAAGGGACAAAAGCTAAAGATAAGTGACTGGTACTTGTGTAGTTTTTGTTAGGCCTAGTTGTTGGCTACAATTTGCCACAGTAGGCATTAATCACTTAATACATAACATTTCTGAAATCAAAAATCTGGCACTTTTTGGGAATAAAATATCCTTAAAGCTTGGTGTATTGTTTGTATTGATCTATAGTCCATTCATGACTATAGAGTGAATCAGTTCCCCCAGCCAGTTGTGTATAAAAAATAATTTGGGGGAATGAACTGATAGAAAATGTATCGAATCGCATTGAATCGAATCGAATTGTGGTCAAATGAAGAGATTTCATGATGCATTGAATCGTTGCCTGAAGAATCGTAATCTAATCGTTGTGGGGTCAAATATTTACACCCCTAGTCCTGACGGGGACTTTGATCACAAGAGGTTAGACAATGTAACGGCTACAGCAAACAGCCTGTTTTGAGACACAGGGAAACGGCCTAATTGCCATGTCTAAGTAGCGGAAAGAGGGAGAGGCTGAGAAGGCGTCATGGGAGTGAAAAGAGAGCCTGTTGTCTTACATGCTCATCGGTTCATAAATATTCATCCTTCTCCATTCATGCCGTCGGTTAAATAATGGCCTTTTGGTTGAAAAATGTGCTCGATCTAAACTGTTCAGCGATGTGTGTTGAATGCATTTACTTTAATCACAGCAAGGGCAGGAAAACATAATGAAAAACAATTGAGACACCTTTTTCTTATATATATTTCGGATTATGAACGGAAATGTATTTCAGTACACCCTAAAGCCATTGTTATGAATTTATGTCTTTCTACCGACTTGAATCAATACAGGACATGAAGATCATATTTACACTAGGATTTCAATAAGCTCAGTCAGGAGTCGAGCCTGAAAATGTCATTTGTGTGACTGTGTGCACATCCACTCCAAGTCACATGGCGTTCAAATGTATGGTATGGCAAATCTCCGTGTTCGTATTTCCCATAAGGGTAAAGGTGAGGAACATACATGCTGGATAAGCCGGTCAGGTATTCAGCATGTGGTATACTATATATATGTCTTTGGTTTGCTGAGGGATTGTGTGTGTGTGTGTGTGTGTGTGCGTGTGTGTGTGTGTGTGTGTGTGTGTGTGTGTGTGTGTGTGTGTGTGTGTGTGTGTGTGTGTGTGTGTCTGAGATGAGGAGGGGAAGGTTGAACTGTTGTAGCTTTGGATCAAAGCAGGCTGCCTGCCTGAACTATGTGTGCTCTCTCGCAGCTGTGACAGAGATCCTTGTTGCCTCTTATTAGCATCCACATTTACCCAGAGTGGCCGCTCCGAAGAGCAGAGCTGTTGAGGGCAGAGGAGCGACAGGGACCAAGGAAGCTCTAATAGGCACAGTGAGGATAGGGGGTTGTGTGTGTGTGTGTTCCTAACTATGAAATCGGGGACACATTTCAGACGACAGACTACAGATGGCTTTTCCTATAGGGGAGGACAAAAATACGATGTTCAGGTTAGTGGTTAAGGTTAGGTTTAAGCATGTGTCTTAATGATAGGAGCAAGGTAATGAATGAACGTCAATACAATGTCCGCAATTTGTGGCCTGTGTGGTGTGCGTGTGTGCGTCCATGTGAGGTGTTTCATTATATCTGTAAAACAATGAAACAGGTCGCTAGTATGTTCCAATATCCAATATGCCCACAGTGATCTTTCATAGCCAAGAGTGATCTTTCATAGCCAACAGAGCGGAGGGGATACCGCAGATGGGGCCATAAATACATGCGACATCACAGCAGAGCTGACAGCGGGTGACTGATACATGGGTATTATCAAGATTTAACAGCAAACACAAATAACATCAAATGGCCCCTCAATGCTCCTTAAACCTAGTGCATGGCAGTTTAAAGGAGCATCCTTTCCTATCATGTGAAACCTCTTAACAGGTCCCCTCGGTGACATGTCACCGTATGACAAATGGCACAGGGATGGTTTTATGTGTGCCCTCTCCCTTCGGGGAGATTATGAGAACTAACATTAAACGCTGATACGTCGCCCGTTCGAAAAGCAAGGAGATCGAGTATTTCCATAGCAGCTGCGGCAAGAGCCGGTAATGGCACGGCAAGATCTATGGTCTGTCAAAAGACTATCAACGCAATTACTGCCCCACTCACTGCCTTGGCTACAAAGAGCTCTAGAGTTCCCCTAATGCTGTGCCGACGCTAAATACACTGCGCTATCACCCTCGTGGAAATTGCCAGTTCAAATCAACACGTGGGTGTTTGAAGAAGACTTTGTGCAAAGGTCACTTTGTATTAGCAGTAGATAAGAGTGCTTTGAGGGGCAGCGGCCTTAGAGAGGGGTGGAGTGGGCAAACTTATTGGCTATGAGATCTACTTTGCCCTTTTCAAAGGCTGGAGAGAGCTACCGTCGCCGGCCAAGCAGACCACAATCACTTTTGAAGGACCATTACAGTCTAATTCTGGTGTATAAAGCGTATGTTTTGGTAGATCTCTTCCTACTTTCACACTGCCATTAACACTTTGAGAGCCCGTCCGTGTTTTCCTTTTTACCCCCTTGAATGCCCAAATCCACTCCAATGTTAACGTTAATATCGCCTAATCTATGTTTTAAATGATGGCTTGTGTCTAATCTGCCCGTCGCTTATCAAAGACTCATTTTCCAGTCAACATTGTCAAAGCAGATTGTTTTTTTATCGCTTCATTTCCGTTTGATAGCATTTTGAAAACCACTTGTTTTCGCGGAAAAAACAACCCATTCTATGATAATCGCCTTTTACTGGAATATTCTAGAACGTTGTCATTTGTCTGCCTATTTATGAATCGTTTTCATAAAGCGAGTCGGACTGTGTACTGTGTAATCGCAGACGTTACTAGTCTGTAGCCTGTAGTAGGTAGAGTAGAGTTAGAGTAGACAACTCACTTACCGTCCGGCCGTCTGGACGGGGCTTCCACAGCACATTCCATGATAAAAAAAAGTATCTATTTAGTTAGATAGAGATGATTATCTCTCAGACTCCTGACTTACTAACAATATGAAATACTCCTGGTCCCAAGCATTATTTTCTTGACTGACGAGTCACTGAGCTTGCTTCGACCACTAGGAAACGTGCCCATATTTCATATCATATTTGAAGACCCTAATAGGCTACATTTATTTGCTTGCTGCATTTACATTGGCTGCGACGAATCGATACATTGGCTGCCTGCAGTGACGCTGACGCCCACCACAGTCACCACTGTGAGTGACGTGAATCTCAAAACAATGATTTATATTTTATATATTATAACGTTATTGTGCATTTTAAACACAAACAAACATAGTAATTATTATTTATTTTAAACATGTTTATTGTATTTTTAGAGTCCAAAATCTAAATCCAAAAAAGAACATTTCTTCTTCTCCTTCTCTCCACCAGGGGGCGCGGCGCCACCAACCAATCAAAATATTTTGGTTGAGATACAGTAGGTTGGAAATAAGCCTGATTTGAACACAACTCAAGGCTAAACCACTGAAAAATTATAGGATATGTCACACATATATATACCATAGGTACATTGTACATGTACATCCTGGTGTACTTGACACCATAGTATACAGTACTTTAAGGTACATGTAGAATACATCCTGGTGTACTTGACACCATAGTATACTTAAGGAATATGTGGAATACCTTCTGGTGCACACTCCACCATAGTCTATCCTGGAAACCTTTAGGGAAAGAAACGTGTTGTACTTTTTATCATATCAAAAATCATGTCGTACTTTCTTTGGAAATGTTTTTGATTAGGATCTATACTGTTCTTAACCAATGGCCTCATGACAGGGCAGCTGGGTACAGTTGTGGGCATCTCCTGTCTGGCTGGATGTGGTACGAAATCTGAATGATCTGGATCAATACAAGTGATAATGCCTATAGATGTGGTCGGGTCATGGCATGTGGGGAAATGTGCCCTGGAATGGAGCGACAAACCATTCAACATAAGACAAAGAAGACACAAGAATCTACAAATCTACAATATCTTAACATCTGTTTTGGACATGTTGTGTTGGGGAGCAGGCCCTGCAGGCTCAAAATAACTTCTTGTTCCCGAGGCAGCAGCAGCAGGGTGGAGGCAGCAGGCGGCAGGGTGGAGGCAGCAGGGTGGAGGCAGCAGGCGGCAGGGTGGAGGCAGCAGGGTGGAGGCAGCAGGCAGCAGGGTGGAGGCAGCAGGGTGGAGGCAGCAGGTAGCAGGGTGGAGGCAGCAGGGTGGAGGCAGCAGGCGGCAGGGTGGAGGCAGCAGGGTGGAGGCAGCAGGCGGCAGGGTGGAGGCAGCAGGGTGGAGGCAGCAGGCGGCAGGGTGGAGGCAGCAGGGTGGAGGCAGCAGGCGGCAGGGTGGAGGCATCTGATGATGAGAGCCAAGGTAAAAGGTAATTTTTTTTAAACAACCTTTCATGGCACGTACCACTGTCACAAATAGGCATAAATACCAGGGTTTAATACAAATTAATTAATAATTAAACTGTACAGGTTATGTGGTGGTTAATCCGGGCTTGAGTATATATATATAAATACATATATGTTTAGCATTTTTATTCAGCATTACTCCATAGAAATGTTATAAATGAGCAATAATGATAATAATACAGTTACTGTAATTAGGAAAAGCAGGTCTTACCTTAACACAGAAGCGACCACAAATGCCTGGGATCAGCTGCCTTTGCTTCTCGTCCACCAGCCCATGATGTGGACTGACGATGACCTGCTTTAATCCAAGACGTGATGAAGGGCATTGGGTCGAATCTCTCCAACGGGGGTCCATTAAGATCCACAAAAAGGAGTGATGAGAGGCTGGCTTCACGCAACCTATTGCGGGTCTTGCTGTCAGTGTCATTAACGGCTGAAAAGCCTCTCTCGCACTCAGATGAGGTGGGAAGGTATGTCCTGCTTGCTGTACACAGCTTTTCCAGTGTTTTGCCTGGTGCTTCATCTTGTAGCTTCCAGTTGCGGAACTCCTCAACCGCTTCTCTGGTAGGTTCTCCAAGTATTTTAGCAAGGGCCCGTACCTCATTTTCTCCATACAGGATCAGTGTGTTGCGGTCCTGTGGCCAAAAACGCTTGTCGGGGGGTTTCAGCATATGGAGGAGGCCTGATTCTGGCATTCGCTTTGTGAGATTGTCAATCACAGATTGATAAAACTGACTCTGATTAATCTTGCCCCTGCCCTCAACTAGTTCAACATCTTTGAACAGTCCTTGTGACATGCGCTGTCCGGCCTTCAGTGCTGATTTTCCTCCACTCACTTTCATGGCTTTCAGTACATCAATACACTGCTGAATGTGGCGACTAGCATCCACTAGACTCATGTCTCTTAGCTGAAATTTCAGTGACAGGCCCTGCAGCTCACGGAGAATGTCTTTCATGCAAGCCAGATCAACTAAAAACCCAGAGTTTGTGAGGTGTTTGTGGAGCCCCAGGAATTTCTTCCTCTCAGTGTCACTGCGAGATGTGTCCTCACTTGCCGTTTTAAAGTGGCGTGCTAAAGCAGGGTAGTTGTTCCAGACTGCTTTTACAGTATTAAAACTGCTCGCCACCCACCTGATGGTGAAGATCTGCCCGATTCTCAAAATCTGCATATTTAGATCTGCAGCTGCTTCCTCAAGTAATCTCGCATTCTTTGCGGACTGGTGGTATAGAGAGTACAGCTTGGCGATGAAAAACTCGAAGTGGTTACATCCAGCAACGTCTTTCAGCGAGTCGTGGACTGCCAATTCTAGGCGGTGGGCCAGGCAATGTATGGACTGAATGTTTCGGAAGTCGCGTTTAAGCCTTGCAATCACTCCAGTGTTTTTGCCGGTGAGAACTGAAGCCCCATCTGTGGCGATGCTGATGAGGTGTGTCTTCAAAAACTCATCATCTAATCCCGCCTGGCGAAAGCTCTGTCTCAAGCTGTTGTAGATTCTGCATCTGTGCCATGTGTCAGCTCTACAATATCTAAAAACACATTGTCCACGTCTCCTTTCCCACTCACATCACATCTCGCATATATAATGCAATAAGCACGTCCATGCACTGTGCTCTCATCAATGGTGATGCTTATTTTTGAATGCATCTCTTTAATATTAGAAACAAACTTCTTCCGCATTTGCTGTGCAATGTGGGCTATGATTTCAGCACACGCTTTATCGGATCTATGTACAGTGCCTACTTTTGTGCCATTGAGTTCCTGGAGCTTCATCAAGGGATCGCTGTAATACTAATAATAGTCCCCACGGCCACCGGAGCAGCACCAGCCGCAGGTGTAATTGCGCCTGTAGATGATCCGATTCCCGCCTCCTGCTGCTCTGTCAGCTTCACTGTCTTTGTGAAACCAAAATTGGTTAGGCTTACTTGTTTTCGTTTAGACATTTTACTGGCTGTCAAAACGATCACTGTCTGTGTCAACAAGTAACAGCCACAGCACAGGTTACATACGGGTCAAGTTTGATGTGTGCCGACAGTGCCGTGCAGGCTGTAGCGCCGCCGCGCACCGAATGGTAATTGCAAGAATAGCATGCATGTTGCCATATTACGTGTGAATTAGTGCGCAAATCATTAATCATACATCCAAAATAGCATACGTTTATTATTATACACGATGATGATACAGAAAATTACAGAAAAATGAGAAATGCATGGCAAAAGTAGCATTTATTTTCAGTAATTTAGAGACCCCCCAAAAAATCGCAAATCAAGTTTGCAGGGGAGCTGATGTCTGATCTAGGGGAGCTATAGCGGACCGGGCTCCCCTCCTGGATCGCACCCTGTGTATACAGTAGAACACATAATCCCCGCTGCTCTTCAGGCTCCGGAGTGATGCCGGTCGATGCCGGCTGCGTGAGTGAGAAGTAAAATGTGGAGTCAGAAATCCTTTCTCCCATTCACTTTCATTGAGTCCAATCCAAAAGGGTGATTTACCATCTGGGAGACGATAGGGGGCGCTTTTTTCACATCTGAGAGCCTGGGGTGACTGGATCTCCAACGGTAGGCTCGCTTGATGCAATATGATTTCAGATCGCTAATAAAAATAAAAAAAAACGAATAAAACGAATATTCTCGTGATGGGCATTCAACCCGCGGGGGGTAAACCCGAGAAAAGCCGTGAGTGGCATTCAAAGTGTTAATGTTGAAAAGCGTTGGAAATATGCTCCATGAAACTTGAAAGTCATTAGGCATAGGTAATTTACCAAAAATCACTGTATTGTTTATTTTCAATATTATAATATTACTTTATTACTCTCATTTGTGCAGCAACTGGGAGCACCCGGGTGTGAATAACAAGCTCACCCAACTAAATGTGGGAGAGTGTCAGCTAAATCTAAATCAAAGTGGTTTATGAAGTTAATCAAGTGGTTTTCAGAAGGATGAATGACCTATTCGTAGATACTTTAAAACAACTTTCAAGTCTCATGGTGTATTTTCCACCCCTTTTCAACATCAACGGTAATGTGAATGGCGTTTAGTAAGGTGAGCTGATACAGCAGAAACACAAACATGTGTTAAAGATGGGGGAATCTCCGGTAAAAGATAAGTTAAAATTAGACTGGTATGGTCCTCAGAATAATGCAAACATAGAATAAATTGGTAATTTTATGATAATAATAAAGTATAAATTATTCCACAAGAATATAAATAAGAAATAAACAATAAGAAAATAAACATATAGGACCTATACTGATATAGGTAGCAATTGTTCAAGTTTTCTTATTAGCCTCCAGTGTATTATCCCCCCGCAAAGTATTACAATTACAATTTTAGCTATACTTGGACAATTTCTTACTGATCAAAATGTTTGACATCTAAGACATCATGCATTGTACCACACAAAATAATTAAATTAACACAAAGTATTCTCTCTTATTTAAGTGGCATAAATCTGTTCAAACAGTGAATCTATCCAATGTCCCTCTGCTCACTCAGCCACTGAAAGTCTGCTCAGTGTTTGATTGATTGAAAACTGTATTAACAGATTGCAGAATGGGTACAGTACAGTACAGCTCAATACATACAATTGTTAAGGGGATGCAGACCAGAGAAAGACTTTTGTCTTGTTTACATCAGGGTCCCCCATTTTCAATTCATCATAACATATATGACATACATGACATACAGATAGACAGTACTTCTACATCTATACATTTATGACATATCAGATTTGCAAATACAATCTGAATAAACACTAAACAGCCCTCGCTAACCGTGAACGTGGAGTTGTTTTTGTTGATAAAGCAAGTTTAGTTTGAAAAGGCTTCCTTTAGCAGAACTCCTCTGTGGAAGAAAACCCAGTGGCAATTATATACAATTCAGTCTCATCAACTCCAAGTCACTGTCATTGTTCTTGTCATGTTTTTGCCGTAATCCTGCCAAGGTATGGACATTGAATTGATGAAATCCTCCATGTAGGAACTTTAAATGAAACCATTGAAAGATAAGTAGTCTGTTTCAGGTGACACTAGGAGACACTGCTAAGAATATCTGTCTCCTCCTTTGATACTATCTTGTCTAGCACAGTCTCTGGAGCGTAACAGTAAGAAGCATTTTGTATGAAAGTATTCTGTACTTCTGTATGACAACTATTAAAGAAACTTGAAACTCATGTATGTTGTGTTGCTTCATGTCACACACTCCATGAGAGACACAGAAAATCCTAGGCCTGTGACACACATTTGCCTGCGACACATTTGTCATCCACGGCTATTCCTTTTGACTTGGAGGAAGAGACCATAAATGTCCCGCATGCATATGCACACACGCGTGCGCACACACACACGCACACACTCTCAGCAGTACAGCAGTACACAGGGGGAGAGAGAGATGCCTCCAATGATTTTGCAACCCTTTGCTCTTTAGTAACGATTTATGATGAAACCAGTTATGCTTCCTAATACTGTTATTCTTACTTTGTATCACTCAAGTTCACAAGTTCAGTGCAGTTGGCTGGAAAAGTCTTGTCAAAAGGATTTGTGGTCGAGGGAGCGCCAAATCCCCTTACTTCACTATCGCTGCACAGACAGATGTATATTCCCTTTGACATGATGGAGAATTTTTTCTGTGGAAAAATTGAAATTATAGGTCTTCTGTTCTATTGGTGTCTCGTCCCGTACTGAAAGGTTGAATACTTTTTTTTGCAAGTAGAAATTATATCCGGGTCTTGCAGGGTTAATCCTTGATTATGCTGTTTTCTCAGTGGTTATTGTAACAGGGTACACGCCTGGCTGATACATACTGGTACCGGGGCTATTCAGGATGATGCAATAATGCTAAGCATGTCAAACTGGGGTTCCAGTGAAAGCCTACAAAACATAAAAGCAGGGCCACACAGTACAGGGATTGGTTGGGAGTCAAGTTTAAACCAGTAAGTGTGATTGGATGACTGAATGAATGGGTGGGATGATAGGGCTGCACAATTTGGTGAGAGTGTGATTGAGATTATTGTGGACAATATTGCGATTGCGTTTGTGATATAAATAAATAAATAGTGTTATAATTCTTCCTGCTTGGTTAGCAAGGAAAATGCAGAGATTACTGATCGTTTTTAAATACCACCTCAACACAACACCACCTCAACACAATACCACCTCAACACAACACCACCTCAACACAACACCACCTCAACACAACACAACACCACCTCAACACAATACCACCTCAACACAATACCACCTCAACACAACACCACCTCAACACAACACAACACCACCTCAACACAACACCACCTCAACACAACACCACCTCAACACAACACCACCTCAACACAACACCACCTCAACACAACACCACCTCAACACAATACCACCTCAACACAACACCACCTCAACACAGTATCACCTCAACACAACACCACATCAACACAATACAACACCACCTCAACACAACACCACCTCAACACAACACCACATCAACACAATACAACACCACCTCAACACAACACCACCTCAACACAACACCACCTCAACACAACACCACCTCAACACAACACCACCTCAACACAATACCACCTCAACACAACACCACCTCAACACAACACCACCTCAACACAACACCACCTCAACACAACACCACCTCAACACAACACCAACACAACACAACACCACCTCAACACAACACCACCTCAACACAACACAACACCACCTCAACACAACACCACCTCAACACAACACCACCACAACACAACACCACCACAACACAACACCACCACAACACAACACCACCTCAACACAACACCACCTCAACACAATACCACCTCAACACAACACCACCTCAACACAACACAACACCACCTCAACACAACACTACCTCAACACAATACCACTAAACACAATGCCACATCAACTCAATACCACATCAACACAATGCCACCCCAACACACCACTCCAACACCACACCACCACCACCAACACCATACCACCACCACCATTCAAAAAATTATGGAAAACAATTATGGAGAATGTTATAATAACCATAATTATGTTATGGTTAAATAACATAATGGGGAGGAACTCAAACATGCATCCTTCCTTTATAGAAACTGAGGGAAAATTCCTTGCCAAGCCAGCAGATATTGCAAATAATTTTAATGATTATTTTACAAATAAAGTAGGACAAGCTGAGGAATGCCATGGGTGCAGTCGAGGACACAGTGTCACATCACATAATTAAAGGTTGTATCATGAGGGAAAAGCAGTGTGCATGTCTGAATTCCACCATGTTACAGAAGAATATGTTGAAAATATGCTATTACACCTGTCTGATGATAAATATCCTGGTATTGACAACTTGGATGGTAAACTGTTCAAAATGACGGCCAAATACATATCTAAGTCATTAAGTCACATCTTCAATAAATGTTTAGTGCAAGGTATGTGCCCCGAGATCTGGAAGGTAGCCAAGGTTATCCCATTACCTAAGGACAAAAGAAACACTGTTGCTGGTTCCAACAGTCGATCTATAAGTCTCCTCCCAGTGTTAAGTAAAATAATAGAAACAATTGTATACACCCAAATTCAAAACTACTTCTCAAGTAACAGTCTAACGAACTACCAACATGCATAATAGATGGTACAAGTACAGCTAGGGTGGCCAAACGTCCCGATTTGTGGGGGACAGTCCCGCATTTCAGTCCTCTGTCCCGCATGCCGCAAGAGAAGATCAATGTCCCGCATTTCAATAAGTGTCCCTCATTTCAATAAACTATTATTATTATTATTATTATTATTATTATTATTATTATTATTATTATTATTATTATTATTATTATTATTATTAATAATTATTGTTTTTGTCCTCTCATTAATCCCCAAAACATGCACTAATGCACGCACCGCAAGTACTACATACGTAACGTTATGTAACATAGCCTATAGTCTAACCAGCAGGAGCGCATTATATAGTACCTGGCAGAGCTGTTTATTTCTGGTCGCTCAAGTTGCGCGGCAATAAACAGCTCGCGCCAGGTACTATATGCAAGCTGCTATTGGTTATTGGTTATTGGGGGATGACGTGACTGTATGCGAGGTCTACCCCATCCTCTCTACCCTGCGTGGGAAACTCCAGCAAAAGCTCACGGATTCCTTCTTTGGAACAGAGGCCAGTGTCCTTCTCCGCCACTTCCCAGATGCGAGAGCGACAAAGACACACTGCATCTATTTCTCTGGTCCGTCCACGGCGTGCCGGTCATGAGGGAGAACAACCTCTCTACGAACGCATTCGTGACCGGGATGCTCAGGAAGAATGAAGCCAGCAGTATGTTTATGAATAACAGTATGTTTATGAATAAATTGTTTACATAAGAGAAGAACATGACCATTATGACCAGACAAGCTACGTCAGGCCATCTACTGGCACCATAAACCCAGGACAAATCTACTCAAATCGTCTGTGACTTACAGAGCTATCATGGAATGGAACTCATTGCCAAGCTACTTCGCTGAAATAGAATCCAAAATTACTTTCAAGAAAAAATTTAAATACCATCTACTAACAAGCATGCACTGAACCCTTATCGCAAACCGATTGACTGTTAGTTAATTGTATTTATGTTGATGGCAGTGAGTGCTGCTCAGGAAGCACTATTTATTTTATTTTAATACTTTATACTAATAAGTATCTTGTACAATGTCATCCTTAACTGAGGATGAGATTGTTAATGATGTTGATAATGATGTAATTGATGATGGTAATGTCTTGAATATTGTTGTATTGTTTTAAGTGTCGGACCCCAGGAAGAATATAATTTTGTCAAAGTGCAAAAGCTAATGGGGATCCTAAATAAACACCATCACCACCACCTCCAACACCATACCACCTTTTTCAAAGGGATCCCTTGACCCCTCACTTCAAAATATCTGAATGAGAATGGATTATATGGGTGCCCACAAGTCTCTCCTTTATAGACATGCCTACTTTATGCTAATCCCATGCAGTTATGGGCAAAAAACATGCAGTGGTTTATTTACAGTATATGATAAATATTTTCAACTATTCTAAAAATGCTGTATTTGAATCTTTTCTACATATTGTGGTCCCTAAACAGTCTTAGAAATGCATAAATTGGGTATGCTTGTGTGATGATGTTAGTTTTTTTTTTTTTTTTTTTTTTTTTAACTTGACCTCACTGTATAAAAACGGTATGCCCTATTGTGACCTCTAGGATAATCCCAACATGAATGTTTATCAAGTGATCAAAATAGTAACAATTTTCACCAAATATGTGTAACTTGAGCAACAACTTATGAGACATAGCCTACTGTAATTGACCATGGCCATCATACACTTCCATCATAATATTATAAACCCTTCAACAGGGCTGTTGTTTTTCATTTATTAGTCAAATAAATAAGGAATCCAAATCTGATTTGTTCAATTAATTGAATACTGATGAATAAAACAACACAAAATCAGTAACTTTACACATGTGGTTCTTTATTTTATATTATATTTATACCACTTCTATGTGGCATACTGTTGACTGGTTATCTCCCCCTAAATATGCCCTGCCCCTAAAAAAATACAAAAATGGGTCTATGGTGGATCCCTAAGGGTTAATCTTTCATGAATGGAAAATCGATGAGACAACAAGAAAAAGTAACTCCTCCAAATATTAGCAAGCTATTGATTTGTTTTGTCTTTTTAGCTACTATCATTTCAACATAAGCCAAGAGGAGTGCAGAGGCCTGCAGTTAATGGTGGAGCTTGATAGAGAGGGAGGGAGGGAGGGGGTGATAGGAGGTGTGTGGAAATTGTTTGAGATGGAGGAGAAGGGGGGGGGGGGGGGGGCGGCAGACCGAAATAAAATGACAGAGCAGCACATTATAAACAGAGCATCTAAAATCACCGGTGCCCCCTTCCCCTCAGTTGAATCCCTCTACACCCAACGGTCGGTTAAGGATGCCAACGTCATCGCCTCTGACCCCTCTCATCCAGTCCACCCTCCATTCCAGCTGCTACTCTTTAACTCCTACAAGCATCCCCCATCTAATGAACACACTAGACTAGACAAATATCAAGATGTATTCATCAGTGGACCAATTGCATGCTTTTGCAGAGGACAAGAAGCCTTCAGTCGACTCCTTCAGACATTAAGCACCCCCCACAGCCCAAATGGAATGATAATTTTTATTTTTTTTAAAGTACCTATATATTTTTTATACTTTTTTTTGTTTTGTTTGACCAATAGTCGACTAATGGCACATTTTGGCCAATCATAGTCGACCATCCAAATCCGTAGTCAGGGACAGCCCTAATCCCCACTATACCCCTCCCTCCATTCAAGCTTGTTCTTGATTAACTTATGGTGATAACTCCGGTCTTGGCTGGGTGGCTAATCCAGTATCTATATCTATATGTATATCTATATATATATATCTAAAGTATCTATATTTATATCAACAGCATACCAATCATAGTGCCTTTGATAACAGCCTCGGACAACTGCCACAGGTTGACACGACAGTGCACCCCTATTCTCCCCTTCCCTGTTGTATCTATAATTTTTAACTGCATGTTTTGGGATGTCCATGTACACTTGTAGTATTTTCTTAGGATGAATCTATGGATTACAGCGTGTTTGAGATGTAACTTTGAACAGCTTGAACCAAGTGCTACATGTTTCTCGTTCACAGCTGTCCCCGGAACATTCTGGACATTGTTGACTAATTGATCAGTAATTGGGCACAGACCTTATCGAGAGAGGGCCTGACAATTTGCTGTTAGGCAGTCCCCAGGTGCCTCCCCCAGCTGTCTCCCAGTTTCCCATAGGTGCGTGAGGCAGAAATGGAGACACACCTGGGCTTTATAACAAGGGCCCACAGTAAAGATGGCGGACCACTCCAGGGCAGAAGTCTCCGACAGCAACTTGCATACCAACTGTGTCGGTTGGGCTCAATACCCCAGGGAAGCAGCATGTGTCTGCTTGTGGCATCCACTGTGTAAGCATGGGCATGTATTTGAGTGCATGTTTAGCCCAGTGCTTCTAGTGAAACATAATGTACAACATGTGTATGACCTGTGTGGCTCTATTATTGAGTGTGCCTCCATTTTCTCACTCAGTGCTGGTAGGTTAGGGCAGGGGTTCCCAAACTTTTCCCTCATCCATTTTCATTGAGTCCATTCCAAAATCCCTTATGTCATCTGGGAGACGATAGGGGGCGCTTTTTTCCACATATGATCGCCGGCGGTTCTCGGGTATACTCGGGTAGGCTCGCGTGATGCAATATGATTTCAGATCGCTAAAAAAAAAAAAATCCGAAACCCGAGATATCTCGTGTGTGGCAGTTAAAGTGTTAAGTTAGTTCAAGTTAGTTATTCATTTATATGTGCTATTTATGAGAGGGCTAACTTGTTGCAAAATAATAATGATAATAATAATAGCCTCATTAAAATACTATTGTTGCTTCGGTTGGTTTCAGCGTTTTATGTGCATAATCTGTTATTTAGTTTGAAATGTTTGTTGAAATAAGTAGATTTTTAGTTTTTGTTTATTTATTAAGTTAATATAAAACCATATAGTCACATTTTAGAATACAATAGAATAGAATTTTAGAATACAACTAGAAACACTGTCCCGGCCTGCTTCTAAGTTCAGTGGCATAAAAAAAAGAAAAGAAAAAAAAAGAAAAAAAAAATATTTATTTTTTATTTTTTTTTTTTAATCATCTCGCGGCCCTCCCGTGGCTGCTCGCGGCCCACCTTTGGGTCGCGACCCCGACTTTGGGAACCACTGGGTTAGGGTACCGCCCCATTCTTTCTGATAGGCTGCTGGCACCAGCGACTGTGTCATGTCCCCTGTCTCCTAGTCTCGTTGTCTCTGTGTGGGTGTGGGTATGTGTGGCTAATTGCAGGATTGGAACCTGGTGTGGAGGGCTGGAGGCAGGTCCCAAGCAGCCACAGCTGCTGACGGTCATCCAATCATTCGGCTACAAATACCCAGCTCATACTGCAAGTTTCAGCTAACCCAGTCAGTCATCGTTTTGTGCTCATTCTTGTTTATTCCCATACCTGTCTTGCCTTGCCTAATCCTGCCTTGTCCTCCTTGTACTGTACTATCTACCTGGCTCCCCTCCCTGCTCTCGTTCTGGTCCTGTGTATGACCATCGCTCGTCTCACTACATTTACATTTTACATTTAGTCATTTAGCTGACGCTTTTATCCAAAGCGACTTACAAGTTCTGTACGACAAGTCATCAGGAAGGGCACAACTCT
This sequence comes from Notolepis coatsorum, assembly GCF_963971535.1. Lineage (NCBI taxonomy): Eukaryota > Metazoa > Chordata > Actinopteri > Aulopiformes > Paralepididae > Notolepis > Notolepis coatsorum. Next base: position 25,249,105 of record NC_140171.1, read on the forward strand.
ATCAGCTGAGTAACAATGTTCATCAAAGTGTTGAGTGCTACAGTGTAGGTTCGTTTATTAAGACAAGTGCCTGACAGTAAGGTTAGTTAGGGTTAGATAATTTTTTTAATTCCAGATAATGGTTGAAGAAGTGCGTCTTTAGTCGACGGCGAAAGATTGGACGGGTTTCGGCTGTCCTAACTGGGGTGGGTAGTTCATTCCACCATTGTGGGGCAAGGACTGAGAATAGGGGACTTCTCTTTGATGACCCTCCCGGAGCTCGGATAGGAGTAGGTCTGAGGCAGCCAGAAGATGCAAAGCGTAGGGGTCTTGAGGGTGTGTAGTTAGAGACCATTGACCGGAGGTAGGCGGGAGCGGTTCCCTTTGCCGCACGGTATGCCAGGTCGAGGGCCTTGAAGCGGATTCGTGACTACCCTTCTCCTCAATTACCCTCTCGATTGTCTGAGTACCCGCCCTCGCTTGTTTGACTACTCTGTGCCTTTTACATTAACAGGTTCAGCGCCAGAGGTCGCTATGGGCGTATGGCTGTTGTGTGCCAGTGCTTTGTAATCTAGTGTACTTTTTAATTTTCCCCACAGTGCAACCGTTTTGAAACTAATTTCGGATCTAATTGTTCCTACATGCTAACAATAGGGAGGAGAAACTAACTGCGTTTCAATATTTGTCAAGAACGTTACCTTTTGTGGCGTATTATCGCGAATCATAACAGTTATTGATATGATTCATTCAGAACGCTGAACTTTGAAACCCCACAGTATCTGACAGGAAGTGTAGTTCAGAAAAATTCCAACGCTGGTCGACAGCTATGCATGTCCTCTACAAAATGGCCACAAAAAGACTACAATTCCCATGGTTCAAAATGTCCATTTCCGTTTCCGTCTTGGAATAGACTTCAGAAAATCGAAAACTTAAAACTAATGGCACTTTTAACCAGTGGAGGCTGCTGACCAAATTTTTTGGTGAAGCACAAATTATTATATTATATTATATATTAAATTATATTTTTTAAACATCCCCAACGCTGCAACACCCCCATTCCTCCCAGGTGTGCAAAACTGTACATTGAAATATCTAACATGTATACTATTTACCACCTTCCTCTGCACGAGGCCACAGATGAGTTTTATGTAACACAAGGACAATGAATGAATGAATGAATGAAAACTTTATTTAACAGTTTACATCAATTCAGTGCCACATACACACAGTCCTCATATCCCTCCTAGTTACACACAGTCCTCATATCCCTCCTAGTTACACACAGTCATCATATCCCTCCCATACAATACGCACAACACAACAGACTAACTCGTCTTGCTCAATACTTGTTTATGAGTTTTTAGAGACAGCACTGTAATCTCTCTCAACCAAAGCTCTACTAGTTAACACAGATCTCCACCTTGCTATCTGACACCATTATCAACCTAATAATATCAACCTGATAATATTGAAACATTATCAATATAACGTTATACCAACTTTAGCTAACGTTAATGTAGCAGGGCTCCTAATAACACAAGATACATTTCACTATGAATTGAAAATGGGCGACCCTGATGTAAACAAGACGAAAGTCTTTATCTGGTCTGCATCTCCTTAATAATTATGTGTATTGAGCCGTACTGTATATTGTACCCATTCTGCAATCTGTTAAATAAAGTTTTCATTCATTCATGCCTTTTGAAAAGTGACATGGTCGATGTAGGAGTTATGATGCGGTTTCAATTAGGTTACAGTAACGTTACACAAACTGACATTCTAAAGCCAAGAAGACAGACACTTAAAGACAGTATCTCGATCGATCTCATCTATCGTTGCATAGTGCAGCTTCTCCATGTGACGAGTCCGACTCGAGCCACGTGCATTAATCCCATGGAAAATGTAAACAATAGTGCATCGCGAGCCAGCTTGTTGCATCAAATTGATGTTTGGCTTTTGTCTCCCGAGTGAAGTTAGAACTACACTTCGGCTGGCTAACGTTAGCGTTAGCGTCCAGGCTAAGCACTGCAGGCTTTCGTTTTACAACAACTGAGATAAAAAAATATATATCATCAAACGATGCACAATAAGTTCATGAACAATAACAAAACAATCCACCCTGGGCCTGGTAGCTGCAGTGGTAGCCCTTTAGCTATGTTAGCTCCAACAAGTTAGCTTCTTAACACTATGACGACCGGCGGGGCTCGGCGATTTAGGCCTCAGAGGACAGCAGATTGTAAACAAACCGATGTACTTTCTAAGAGCTTTATATATAATTTATAGTATTGCTATCTGTCCATTCTCATTGTCACTTGAGTGCATAAACCGTGCCTTCATAATGGCTTAAAGAAAATAAAAAGCCATCGGTTGGTTGTCATTTTATAGCGTTGTGAATATAAGGTATATCGCACTTTTCGTCTAGGCTTTTCTGCAGGAGGCTGCCAAAAAGGCTAAACGTTGGCGCCGTTATATCAAACGCCATTTCTGCTGTATATATACGAATGAAATAAAACAAACTGCGTAGCATCCGGACTATTACAGAGCATCTATGGATGAAATGGGGGCGGCGGGGAACGCCGATTACTATTATTGATTAGCAATACAGTGTGCGTTCAATATAGCATTTTCACTGACCTATAACGTTACGTTATAAAACAATGTCCAATCCAGCTGTAATTTGGGGTAATATTATCCTACCGTCAGGCCATGTGATCGCCGCCAGCATTTCCTCACCAGTCATCGGATTCTGGTAGATCGATATGCACATTGGCTAATCATAAATCCCATTATTCCACGCTGAAAAAAACGCTCGGCAAGCTGATCCAAGATGGAGGGGCTTCGTTTGGAATCAAGGAACTATAATCCGCCCACAGAACTGTACTTGAATTTTCTTTTTATTCACATAATGATACTGCAGTGGAGCGATGGCGCCCCTAAGCGGGTCTGGCCGGTACTGCATGTTTCGAAAATCAAATATGAAAGATCCTGCTAGTGGATCGGGTACCTAAGAAGCGTTATAAATAAGGAATAAAACAATAACTCGTCACGTATATACTCGTGGCTCTGGTCCACAACGCTCTTTTTCGAAACACGTATATACTCGTTCTCGGACGCCATAGTGTTAAACTGAGATAAAAATGATTTTGTAAACACAGCTTCAGAGCAGCAGAGCCGCAGAAGAGAAACCATTCTCTGATTGGATCTCAAGGCTGCCAATCATTCAACCTCTGTCTAGCTGCAGAGCAGCAGAGATGCCACATTCTCTGATTGGATGTCAAGGCTGTCAATCATTCAATCCCCCATTCAATGGCAAGATTTTAAATGCACGGACCGTGCTTAGATGACGTTAATAGCCTATTTTGATTGGCTATTATTTATTTAATCCTGGGTCAACCTGTGCAGCCATCTGCACGAATATTTACTGCAGTCATTGCTGCAGTGAAGGCTTGCTCAGAGCTGTCCATTTTGGCCATTTTTGAAGAAGAAAAAAATTCAATGTAATTTTTTTTACAGAGGAAAACATTTCGAATAAAAATAATAATAATAATAATAATAAAAAAAAAAAAAAAAAAAAATATATATATATATATATATGTGTAAATTAATAATAATTGTGAATTATGAGTGAATTTGTGTTTCACGTGTTGTCATAGAGAAACCTCCACTGCTTTTAACCCATCGGCGTATTTAGTAGGGCACGTAGGGTAGGGCACTATCAGTAGGGCACGTGCCCTACTGATGACCATCTGTGCCCCACTGATAAAAAAAATAAAATAAAAAAAATTATTTTGACAAATGTTTTTTATTTTCCCTTTTTTAACATGATCAAATGATCATTTAACATGATCAAATAATTATTATAATATTTTTTACTTCGCTTTGAAATATTATAGTGAAATATTTTGCACTGCATTTATCTTGTTGAAATCCTCCAACAGGCTCTTTTTTGTAAGTTGACTGGTTTGCACACCAATACAGTGCAATAATAGAATAGTAGAATAGATAGTAAAATTATGCAATAGAATGGCCAGAGTAAAATAGTGCTACAGTACAATCAACAGCGGGGTGTATTAGAAGGCTATGGTGAAGAGGTACGTTTTTAGCTTATTTCTGAAAATATTAAGAGATCTAGCTTCCCTAATGTCCATAGGTAGTGTGTTCCATAACTTTGGTGCATAGTTAGCAAAGGCTGCATCCCTGATTTTCTTTAGACTGTGGCTTGGAACCTTCAATAGACCAGTAGTAGATGATCGCAATGTTTATACTTTGTATATAAGGAGGAGGACCTTGAAATCAATTCTAAATGTTACCAGAAGCCAGTGTAGGTTACTTACTTGTAACTTCGGGTTTGATCCAAGGAGTAAGTTGCCCCATATTGCTCTGTAACATTTCTCTTTTTGTTATAGGACCGACTAGTAGGATTTCAGTTTTGCCCTCATTTAATTTTAGGAAGTTGTTCGTCATCCATTTGTTTATTGCTAAGAGACAGGCGGAAATGGAGTTTATAGCTGTGTGATCATTTGGTTCAGCGGAGATGTACAATTGTGTGTCATCTGCGTAACTATGGAAACATACATTGTGCTTTCTAATGATGTCTCCTCAATGTTCAATGTGCAATGCAAGTAAAGCACTTTAAACTTTAAGTATGACTAAATGCTTTCTTGACTATATATATAGTAACTGTTCCAAAATGCATAGATTTCTATGTATTTTAGGGGTTTGGGTGGCTAGCTCTTTAATATAAATGACAGATTGTTTTATTTATTTCATAGATTTCTATGCATTTCAGGAGTTTGGTGGGCTGGCTCCCCAAAATAATTAAATAACATAACCCTAACCTAACCCTAAAACCGAAATAAAGTTAAAAAAAAATAGTTACAAAATCCACCCATTTTCGCCCACAAACCGGCCAAAACCGGCCAAATTTTTTGGTGCCCTTCTGTGCCCTACTGAAGTGTTGGGTCTAGATACGCCCCTGTTTTAACCTATTGCTAAACTAAAGTATTGATGATAATATACATTCTACATGCTTTTGTGACATGTTAGTGATGTTAATACTTGAAAACGTCGCAAAAAATATGCAACACAATATGGATTTATGACCAGATGTCATTTTTTGGGTCGGTACAGACCCCGTGGGGTGGAACAGGTTTCCCTTAACCCACTAAGAAACCCCGGAAACATAACTGCGTGTATACACAGGCTATACAATGCAGTTCAAGCGTTTCAGGTTTAAAAAGGGTTAACCCAGTCAATCAATCAATCAAATCCTTTATTTAACCAGATAAGCATCATTGAGATTAAAATCTCTTTTTCAAGAGCGATCTGGCCAAGCAAGGCACAGAAAGTTTCAACATAATGTAGCAGTCTGGAAAATATGGTATATTATTCAGAACTGCTGACTGTGTTTATATCCCTTTTTGTACACAAAGACATTCTAACTAGTGTCATTGATTCACACGAACAATGACACAAACGTCCCCGGCCAAAGAGCATTGGAACACGGATTATGACTTACAGTATTGATTCATAATATTCTACAGTGCGTCCCCCTTGTGACTGGCAGGCGGGACCAGCAGGGGGCAGTAGCAGGCAGAGAGTGGCGGAGAGAGCTGAGAGATGATAAAGGGAGGAGGCCAGCGGAAGTCGCTCTCCTCTCGGCAGTGAACTTGACCAGGAGAAGTCACGTCTAACGGGGGAGCTCTAGACAGCCCCGTTGCTGACGTTTATGCCGGAGTGCCCCGGGAGAGGACAACGGGTGATAGGAAGTACTGGCTAGTGGATACGATATCCTAGCAGTACCAGTGTTATGACATGAACAATAAGTGCAGAGTCAGGCACTAACAGTCGAGTTATACCTAGTTACAGTGAGCGGTATAGGTAGCGTGCGGCTAAGGATCACAGTAGCATTGCTCGTGTTATACTTAGTTACAGTGACGGTATAGTCTGCGTGCCAGAGACGTGCGGGACCTCCAAGCAGTCTGCCCGGGCGTCAACAGCTGTCTGCACCGGAGAGCAGCAGCACACCTGCTCCAGGCTGCCTGCAGGACACGGGGAGTTCTTTACCACCAGCAGAGTTCGCCCAGCACCAGCTCAGCCAGCACTGCCTCTCTGCTATAGCTCCGCCTGCTAGCACCTGCGGCGCGAGTGTTCGACGCCATCTTGCCACCAGGACGGTGGTGGAGCGGCGCGGCCGCCATTTTGGTAGAGTAAACATTAGGGCTTCGGCGCCCAGGATCCTATCGTACATTACACAGTGTGTCGCAGCCTACGGGCGAAGCTGGTGTTTGCTAACCACAGTGCATAGGGGTACCCCATAAACATTACATGCCGGCATTAGCATAGGGCTTTTGTTTTGGTAATTGTGGGCCCACACTTTTGGTTTTATTTCCTTTTCTTTGAGCGTGATACAATGTGTGTGTAATATTACTTTCCCATCTATTTAATCCTTCCCCTCTTGGGGGTAAACGTAACGCTGCCATATAAGTAAAGCCTAAGAAGAGGTATTATTATTGGTACTAGCCCAGACGTGGGTAAGGAGTCAAGTATATTGAAGTCTACAATATCCGGGTCTATTAACTTTGGGTCTGCAATACCTGAGTCTATACTGTGTGGGTGTACAATATAAGTGTTTGCAAGGTATTGAATTACAACTTGAGTAATAGTAGAACTACCTTCCGTGGACCCATTGCTATTAAATATTTGTAGATGACCAGTCTTTAAATAACAGTAAAGGATGTAGATGGGAGTCTTGTGTGTGTGTCTTTCATTATTTCTAACCCTAACCCTAACCCTTTGCTACGGGTAATATATGTAATCGTAACCCCTTGCTATTCTACCTTTTCCATTTCCATTGTAAGGGTTCTGGTCGTCTCACATAAGGGAGGGTACTGCTTGCGGGGGGAACCCAGTTATTTCTCTACCATCCGGTCAGTAGGTGTGGGAGGGAGAAAGGGGCAACTGTGGAGGGTGAGGGTGTGTTGGGGAGTACTGCGGACTACTCCAGAGAGAGGGAGGAAGACCAGAGTACCGGACCAGGTTTGTAAACCCTGGGCCTCATTCACCCCCACTACCAGCCTCCAGTTGACGCTCCGGACCCCAAAGACGGAGGTGCAGCTGGCCAGGGTGCTACTGTGTCTCGCTACCTATTGACCGCACCCCACAGTTCCCACGAAGCAGGGATAATCCACCCTGCTACAATAAAAAAGAACATCACAATAAAATACAGATAACATTTTTACATCAAGCTCCAATTTCAGGCAAGTTATCAAACAGGCAAATGATCAAACACAGTTGCACTGACCAAGGGAACTGAGTTCGTAGGATTTTAAAATGGCTTTGAATTCTCCGAGGGTGACCAGTCCTGGTAATTTTAGGTCCTCCTGTATCTTGTTCCAAGATGAAGGAGCAGCATATTTAAAAGCCCTTTTTCCCAATTCAGTTCTCATATGGGGAACTTCCAGTGTTAGAACAGCTTGAGAACGAAGGGCATACTTATATTGCTTTGTGCACAGAAGCACACTTAGGTACGAGGGAACCAGTTTAAGCAGAGCTTTGTGCACCAGAGAGAGCCATCGAGAAAATCGCCGTATTTGTAGAGATGGATAACTTGCAATGGTATATAGGGTGCAATGGTGCACTCGATTTCCACATCCCGTGACAAAACGTAAGGCAGAATGGTACACAGTATCAAGCTTTCTAAGGTACTGATCAGGTGCATACATATAGAGTAAGTCACCATAATCGAGTAGTGGTAAGAAGGTGGTCGAGATCAGGTGACTTCTCACTTTAAGTGAAAAACAGGACCTGTTTCTGAAAAAGAAGCAGAGTTTAAGCTTCAGCTTTGACACAAGTTTGTCTATGTGAGATTTAAACGTAAGGTTCTCGTCCACTGTAATGCCTAGATATTTGTAGGAAGCAACCCTTTCGATGTCAGTCCCTCCAGCAGTAACAAGTGTGGGAAGATCAGCTGGGAGTCTCTTCCCATTTGAGAAGAGCATAAACTTTGATTTGCCAGCATTTAACACTAGCTTAAGCTGGGTAAGATGTGACTGAACAATGTCAAAGGCAGATTGCAAGAACTCCATCGTTTGCACAACACTGGGAGATGAGCAATAAATTACTGTGTCATCAGCATAGAAATGGTAAGCAGCATTAGACAGGTTGATACAAAGATCATTTACATATATGGAGAAGAGTAGAGGTCCCAGTACGGAACCTTGTGGTACACCCTTAAGTACAGGGAGGAAAGATGATGATAAACCAGCAGACTGTACACACTGTGATCTATCCGTCAGGTAATTTGAAAACCACTCTACAGCCTGTCTAGATAAACCAATTTTATGTAGACACTTCGATAAAATGGCATGGTCAACCGTATCAAAGGCTTTGGATAAGTCTAGGAACAGAGCTGCACAGTATTTATTGGAATCCAGTGATTCAATGACATCATTGACTACTTTAAGAGTAGCAGTGATCGTGCTGTGCTTCTTTCTGAAACCTGACTGGTTATTGGAAAGCAGGCCATGTGAGTCTAAGAAATCTTTTAGCTGCTCACTTATTAGTTTCTCAAGGACTTTGGCTAAAACACACAACTTTGAGATTGGTCTGTAATTGTTAAGGGATGAGGGAACACCCCCTTTCAACAGGGGGAGGACGTGGGCTGATTTCCAGACTAATGGAATCTCATTGCTTTCGATGGTGAGATTAAAAATGTAAGTTAAAGGTTCTGCAATAAAATCAGCAGCTGCCTTGAGAAAATGAGGCTCCAACTTATCCGGACCTGCAGATTTGTCGGAGTTGAGCTTCTTTAGGGCCCTATGGACCTCAACCACCTCAAAAGGAGATAAATTGAAGGGTTCAGTTTCTGAGTTTGAGGGGGGTGACATAAGGGGCCCCTGCTGTTCAGAGTCTGATGGCTGTAGTGACTCAAACAAGGATCCTGATGAAATAAAATGTTTGTTAAAAGAATTAAGAATGGTTAATTTATCAGTCACAGTACAGGACTCAGTTTCTATGCTGAGTGGCAATTCATTTGTGATGTCACTCCCATAAGTGGTCTTGATAACCTTCCAACATTTTTTGGGGTCCTTTAGGTTACAGGTAGTTTTAGCCAAGTAGCACTCAGATTTAGCCTTCTGAATACGGGAAGTAAACTGGTTTCTGAGCTGTCTAAATGTCAGCCAGTCGGTGTCCGACTTGGAGCTCTTGGCCTTAGACCAGGCTACATCCCTTTCTCTCAACAGATTGGACAGCTCAGGGGAAAACCAGGGATTGTCACGGCCTTTCACTCTAAATTTGCGGACTGGCGCATGTTTGTCTATGATGTTAAGAAAAGTATCATAGAATGATTTCCAGGCTAACTCCACATCATTAATTAGGGAGATTCTGGACCAGTCAAACTGCCATAAATCATGATGAAAAGCTTGTTCACAAAAGTGCTTAAGATCCCGTTTCTGTACAATCCTTGGTCTTGTTTTCGGGAGCTTACCATGCCTGACTGTGGCGATGACACAATGGTCACTCAGGTTTGATTGATTGATTGAAAACTTTATTAACAGATTGCAGAATGGGTACAATACAGTACAGCTCAATACACACAATTGTTAAGGGGATGCAGACCAGAGAAAGACTTTCGTCTTGTTTACACCAGGGTCCCCCATTTTCAATTCATCAGGACATATATGACATACATGACATACAGATAGTCAGTACTGCTACATCTATACATTTATGACATACCAGATTTGCAAATACAGTACTGTTTGTGATACAGAAGGAGTCAAGAAAAGGGAGTATATACATTTGACGTAGAAACTGTACATTGGAGGAGGTTGGGTGGGGGGGGTTGGGTACACTGGGATATTGACAACCATACTGGGTAATTTACATTGGAGGTGGGTGGGGGGGGGGGGGCACATTGTATAAACAAGCAAAACTGTACATTGAGGGGGGGGGGGGGGGGACTCTGTACAAACAAACAAAATTGTACATTGGACTATTGACAAGACCATACTAGGTAAATGACTGTACATTGGAGGGGGTTGGGTTAGGATATTTACAGGGGCCAGTGTTGCATTGCAGTCTCCCGTAGGTGTCTCTTGAGAGAGGTTTTGAAAGTGGGTAGTGATCCACATTCCTTTACAGCTTTGGTCATTAGCAAAAACACCAATTTCAGAAAATTTGTGTGGAGCATTTGTTAAAAATAAATCAAGAAGGGAAGATTTATCTGGGCATTTAGGATTTGGTCTGGTTGGGCTATCAATTAGTTGCGTCAAGTTAAAAGAATCACAGATGGTTTTAAAACTATCTGAGGCAGAAGACAACCAATCCCAGTTTAGGTCTCCAGTGAGAAGAATCTCATTACACTCCAGTGTAGATAATATGTTGTTCAGAGATGTTAGAGCATCACTACTTGCTGAGGGAGGTCTGTAACAGCCAACCAGCGTCATGAATTGACCCTTAAGAAGTTCTAACTTCAGAGCGAGCAATTCAAATTGTTTACTGAGGGATACAGAAGAGAGGAGGGTGACTTGAAATCTGGTTTTAATGTATATAGCAAGGCCCCCACCTTTCCTGGGCCGATCACATTGTAACCCTTGATTGAAATGACTTTGTTAGTAATGGACTTTTTGAGCCAGGTCTCTAACAAAATAAGAATATCCGCATCTGTGGAGTTTGCCCATATTTTAACTTGGTCCAGTTTAGGAAGTAGACTTCTAACATTAAGGTGAATAATACCAAGTCCAGATCTCTCTTTAAAATCACTGGGAGTATTCAGGCTCTTGACACCAGGGCCAGGGTTAGGGTGAACATTACCCGAGAGTAAAAGCAAAAGGATCAGAAAGCATTTCTTCAATTTCATCGGCCTACGTGTAGAATCAGATTTAGCATTTCGAGCCTTTTGTCTAAAATGACAGTACTGCAGCAGCCAGTCAAAAGGACAGAACAAGCCAATAAGATGGGGCAAGATACAATCACCGGCACCCTGTAAAAAGCAACACGATTGCGAACTACCGGAGACAAACTCCCAGTCTGTGCCCCTTTGTGGAAAGGAAACCTGCAGAGGCACACAAACATTTCCACAGTTCTCATGCACCTCCTCTGGACACAGGACAGCCAGCAAGAGCAAGATAAGTGGGGAGAACATGTCAACTTGCGTGGAAGAAAGTCCAATCCACTCCTGGTGGTGGTAGCTGGTATCCTGGGGCCGGCCCGGTGGTGGTGGCTGATAGTTGGTATCCTGGGGCTGGCCTGGTAGTGGTGGCTGGTAGGTGGTTGCAGGCTGGAAGGCTGCTGGAGAATGGAGATGTCCAGTGGAGCCTAGGGCTAGCAGCTAGTAGCTCCAGTAGCCTGGGCCTGGTGTTGGTAGGTTGCTCCAGAAGCCTGGGTGTAGCCTTTCGGAGTCCAGTGGAGCCTAGGGCTAGCAGCTAGTAGCTCCAGTAGCCTGGGCCTGGTGTTGGTAGGTTGCTCCAAAAGCCTGGGTGTAGCCTGTCGGAGTCCAGTGGAGCCTAGAGCTAGTACTCCAGTAGCCTGGGCCTGGTGTTGGTAGGTTGCTCCAGAAGCCTGGGTGTAGCCTGTCGGAGCCAGCTGGCTGAAGATCAATTAGTGCCTGGCTGCCACGCATGCAGCATTGTAGTATCCACAACTTGCGATTAAAGAAATTAAGACTACTACTTACTTAAAATGGATATTTAAAAGTATTAAAAACCAACAAAAAGTACTAAAACCAACAAAAAGTACTAAAACCAACAAAAAAGACCAAACATTAACAAACAATTAGCACAGACAATTGGGATGCTGCCATCTTGGAAAGGTGAGCGTGGCGGTAGATGGTGCCAACAAGACGAGACGTCATGGTGTTGGTTTGGTCTGGCTCCTGCTGGTTAGCTGCCTAGTAAACATGGTGTCAGTAAATGCAACGTTGCCTACCTGGGTTTGGTAATTGGGCAAACATGTCAGTGGCCAATCAGAGAGCGTCAGTCAGTGGCCAATCAGAGAGCGTCCTGCAGAAATGTGGCGTACAATGACAGCCTGCTGAGAAGACAAAAGGACCTGGTGAGAGGACAAGAGGACCTGGTGAGAGGACAAGAGGACTGTAACACTTTGATGAATATTGTTACTCAGCTGATAGAGTTGTATCCTTCCTGATGACCTGTCGTACAGAAGTTCCTTTGGATAAAAGCGGCAGCAAATTAGTATGGGGGGGGAGGGGGAGGCCCGACCTGGGCCTGGAGGAACCGGGACCTACACAGGGATGCATAGAGGAGTTGACAGAAAACAGCCTCCCTGACAGCCCCCAGTTTATTTCGTGACTCTATAGGACTGTAGGGAACTTCAGGGTAAAGGTCTGACCCACTTCCAGTGATGAAGCTAAGCTACGCTAATGGTGCGGGCGTTCCCTAAGCCTAATGCATGCAGAGAGACAAAAAATGTATGTATCTTCTTGTCTAACTCCAGGGAAGATGTTAAATAAGCTAATTTCCCAAAATGTTGGAGTTTTCCTCTTAAGGCAACAGCTGTAATTGAGATTTGAGTTTCTTTTTAAAATCAATTTACTAAAAGTGTAGAGATAACTAGGTAGGTTGTTCGAGAGTGTTATGCACCTATAAATAAAAGACTGCTTTAAAGCATTGGTTCTAGGACGAGGGAGTACAAACTGATCATTTCTGGCCCCTCTTGTATTATGGTCTTGTATAAACAAGTTGCTCAAACACAAAATATGGAGTCTTGCTGTTAATGACTGATTTACACAATACAACTGTGAGCCAGGAGAGACCAGCATGCATACGGTTGACATTGGACCTTAGTGAGCGACCCAAAGCCAACGTGCTGCCCTGTTCTGGACTACCTGTAGTCTCCTGATCTCACCTTTGGTGGCAGATGACCAGATCACCGAACAATAATCAACATGACACAGGACTAGACCCTGAATAATCTGATGTAGAAGAGGACGATCAACAAAAGAAGCAAATTTTCTAACAATGCCTACAGCTCTTCCCATCTTTGAGACAATGTTAGTGATGTGGTTTGACCAAGATAGAGTACTATCCAGTGTCACTCAAAGGAGCTTAACGCTTTCAACTTGCTTAACAATAGAGTTACATGAATTTAAAATAAGCTTTGGGTTACAAGACAACCCATGCCTTGATCCAAACACCATGCTTTTTGTCTTAGATGTTCAGTACAAGCATGTTAGCTACTATCCAATCATTCACATCATTAAGTTCTCTGCTCAGGACCTCATTAAGCATACCATTTGATGGAGAAGCATAATACAAGGTGGAATCATCTGCATATTGGACCAATTTGGCATTCTTAGTAGCCCACGGTAGGTCATTGGTGAACACTGAGTAGAGCAGAGGCCCTAGGGAGCTCCCCTGTGGAACACCACACTCCAAACTTCTACTACTAGACAGGCTGCCATTCAAATAAACCTGCTGAGATCTGGAGGACAGATAACTCTGCATTCACATCAAAGCCAGGGGATTAAAACCATAACATTTAAGTTTATCAATCAAGAGAGAATGGTCAAGCACATCAAATGCAGCACTGAAATCTAAAAACACAGCTCCCACTATCATGGAGTTATCAATAGCTCTGAGCCAGTCGTCAGTCATCTGAACTAGAGCAGTCGATGTGGAGTGACCAGTTCTGTATGCATGTTGAGACTCTGTAGCCAGACTGTTAAACTGAAAATATTCTTGGATTTGTGCAAAAACAAACTTTTCCATGATTTTGCTTAAAACTGGTCAAATGCTTATAGGTCTGGAGTTGCCCTCATTAAAAACTGATTTGGAGTCTTTGGGTAAAGGAGTAACCTTAGCCTCCTTCCATCTCTTTGGACATAGTCGCACTTGTATACATCTATTAATAATATGACACACTGGACTTGCTATGATCGTAGCAGTAATTCTCAATAATTTACTATCCAAGTTGTCTGTGCCAGCTAACTTGCTGTCAGGTAGAGCCTGGAGTAACCTTTCAATATCACTAACCTCAACCTGTTTAAAATCAAATTTACACCCTTTATCTTTCATTATGATATTCTTAATTATGTCATTTGATTTTGCATTGTTTGAGATGTCCATTCCCTGCCTGAGCTGAGATATCTTACTTACATAAAAATGATTAAAATGGTTGGCAATATCACATGGTTTGGTTAGGACAATTCCATATGAATCAACAAAAGGTGTACAGACATTGGATGTTATACCCATAATTTGATTTAAAACATTCCATAGATTTTTAACATTTCTCACATCATATAGGCCTAACCATTGTAATATTCCCTTTTTTTCACCTTATTTAACTTTGTGACTTGATTACGTAAGGAACGGTGTAACACTTCCCCCGGTCTTGTGGGACCAGCCGGCAACCCTCCGCCCGGTTCGGTTGGTCCAGGACTCAGACATTCACAACCCCCCATCAATACCCTTCACAACACGGCAACCGGTGGGCTGAGCCAGATGTGGCAGATCTGGCATCAGCTCACACACCTAATTAACATTATCATCTGCCATTTATGTTTGTTATGTTCATTGTCTATGTTGTCATTGTTGTTTCCATTGTGTTAGATTTGTGTTCCCCTGTCTGTGTTTTGTAAAGGTATTTTAGTCTGTTGGTCTCAGTTTGTTCTTTTGTAATTGTTTTCCCCTTGTGCTCTATGTTCTGTGCTGTGTGTTCTGTTAGTTTTGTCTACCACACCTGTGTCCTGTTTGTAATTACCTTTTGTCTCTAATTAGTGTTTGTATATCAAGTGTCTGGACCAGCAGAGACTTGCTGGTTCATTGTCTAAATGTTACCTGTGTTTGTCAGTCGTGTATCCTATTCTGTGCGTAAACACTGTTATCGTCACCACGTCGTCTCTTCGTATTCACTCTGCTACCTGGGTTCACCATGCCGAGTAAGCGCACTCGTAACAGAACGGTACTTTTGTCTGTCATCCGCAGAACTGGAACACACTGATGGTTTTTTGGCTATGTCTCTCTCATTCATAAAATCCTTAAAGCTACTATCTATCCATGGGGCTGATTTGTTTCTGACTGTGAACTTTTTTAAAGGAGCATGTTTATCTGCTACACTCATGTACCTCAACATAAATAAGTCCAGTGCAACCTCTGGGTCATCCTCACAACATACCTCCTCCCAGTTTATACCTGACATATACTTATTCTAGTGGGAAGCAGGCATGTGCACACATATAGGCCAAGGGGTGCTTGAGCACCTGCCTTTTTGAGCCTCATCAAAAAAGTGCCCTTTTTTTTTTTTTTTTTTTTTTTTTTATGTCAAGCATATAGACTCCCCTTCCAACTGAAAAAATTCAGGATAGAATCAAAATATTAGGTAAAGAGAGAGAGATGCCCCATATTCCATTGCAGTTTGCACGGCCTCCTCAGCGTGCCTCTCCGCGGACCTATATATTTTATGCATAGCGTGGGTGGTGATGATGATGATGATAGAAACCGCTGTGGCGCATACAGTTGAATGCTGGTATTACACTCATTGAGGGACACAAAGAAGTCACGTCCAATGGGATTTGGGAATCTCAAATACAAATCGGGATTGGAATAAAAAATGCATTTATATTAAACAATACAGAATATACAGCATTTCTTGCGGTCTGTAGGGTAAGCACTTATTCCCTCCCCCCTGAACATTTATGGAGATGTATGGGCCTTTTAAGTCAGTGATAAAAGTGTCTTTCAAGGATAAGTGAGCTCCTGCACTGATTATTATAGTTCAATATTCAATATTTGATCACCAAAACCCCCCAAAAAGCATAAAAAGGGGGCCCCCCGCCCGAAAAGGGCCCTTAAAAATCGTGCTTGCGCGCTACGCGCGCTCGGTTAATATATACACACAAGTGTAGTGCCCTTTTCAGTCTTTGAGCACCTGCCCCTCTAAAGTCCTGTGCACGTCCCTGGTGGGAAGATTGACAATTTGGGACAGATTACAAGTATGTAATATAGAGAGCACCTTGTTCCTATTGGTACATGGCTTTCCCAACCAGTCGACATTCATATCCCCAAGTAAGAATATTTCTCTGTTTTCGTCCGATATCCTATCGAACATATCACACAAATCATTAACATATGTAGCATTTGCACTCGGAGGTCTGTAGAAACTGCAAACTAGAATTGGTTTGAGATAGGGCAGGTGAACCTGCACACAGATGGCTTCAATGTTGTCCTTCATCAGATCATATCGTGTTTTGACAGGTAATTGATTCTGAACATAGATTGCCACACCCCCACCAAACCTGTTTCTATCTTTTCTAAAAATATTAAAACCTTCTATAGTTTCACCAGAATCAGAGAAGGCATCATCAAGGTGCGTTTCAGAGATGGCAAGGATATTAATCCAGTTAGCTTTGACCATACATTCAATTTCATAGCACTTATTTCTCAGGCAACACACATTGATATGAGCTATAACCAAACCCTTATGCAAGCCTAGCTTAATACAGGAAGTGTCAGTAGGCCTACCGACCATAACGCAATAGTCTCAATGGGTTTCAGAATAACCAGGGAGTGATACTGGAGTCCCTAAACAGTTGGTTGTTGATATATAGTCTATCCACTACAAGGGTGACACATTTGTTTAGGCTTCGATGTTCTTTCATGATAGGATATAATAGCTTACGTCTTCCATTGATCTCAGGAGGAAATTGGTCGTTCATGCCAAAGGTGGTGTTCTTTAACTTCCTGCCCCTACCCTTGACAAGCTCCTTCTGGTGGTGATGCTCAAAACAAGCCACTATTGGCCGTGGTCTGTCCCCTGAGGGTTTTCCCATTCTGTGTACTCTAGAGAAGGTGATGTTCTGAACAGTGTCCCTAGGCAGTCTCAGCTGGTCTAACAAACTCCCTTATGACTGTTTCACAGTCCTTGCTCCCCTTCTCTGCTATCCCTGTAAAAACCAGATTGTCTTGCATAGACCTACACTGTACATCCAGAAGAGATTCCTTCAACTTCCTGTTGTCTATCTCAATTATGTCTACTTTGTTTCCCATGTATTCCACCTTTCCTTTCAGCTCAGCATTATCCTTGACCAGCTCATCAATTTGTCTCTGACTGAACTCCAAGCTTTCTTTGAGGCTCTTAATTTCCTGCATCATCAAGTCCAACATATCCAGTTAATCAAGTCTGTTATTGATGGCCTGTAATGTTAGATTCATGTCAACCTATCTTATTGTCAGCGCTTCCTCCAATGAAGCTTCCTCTGCATCTTCAATGTCAGAACGTGATCTTTTACTCAGTTTGGGCTTAACACAGTCTGTAATCTTCTGTGACTTTGTCTGAATGTTAAGTGTCACAGGCTTCTGTTGCGACATGTTGATATTGTTGTAATGTTTGTCTATAAAATGCTCCAGCTGAAACAGCTGTTCAGATGGATCCAGTGTGCTATCCCTGTGCGGTATTTCAGTACAAGAAATGCCCCTCTACACAGTTAAACTGGCCTGATGGTGGTAGCTGGGCTGGTGATGCCTGGGCCTGGCCTGATGGTGAAGCCTGGGCCTGGCCTGATGATGGTAGCTGGGCTGGTGATGCCTGGGCCTGGCCTGATGGTGGTGCTGGGCTGGTGATGCCTGGGCCTGGCCTGATGGTGGTAGCTGGGCTGGTGATGTCTGGGCCTGGCCTGATGGTGTTAGCTGGGCTGGTGATGCCTGGGCCTGGCCTGATGGTATAGCCTGGGGCTGACCTGGTGGCTGGTAGCTGGTAGGCTGGGGCTGGCCTGGTGGTGATGGCTGGTAGCAGCTAGGCTACTACTGGCCTGGTGCAGCCCGGTTGGCCTGAGCTGCTGCAGGGCCTGGCCTGGTGGTAGCTGGCTGCTCCTGGGCCTGGCCTGGTGGTGACTGGCTGCTGCTGGAGCCTGGGCCTGGCCTGGTGTTAGCTGGCTGCTCCTAGCAGGCTCTGGCAAGCTTGTCTATGTCCAGCAGACCATCCTTGTTGCCACGGGTGATGGGAATCGTGTGGACGTCTATAATAATATAATAATAATAATACTTCGTTTTATATAGCGCCTTTCAGAGGACCCAAGGTCGCTTTACATAAGGGGGGGGGGGGGAGATAACAAGTCAACAAACATAGTGGACAGACACAACACATACATATAAAGTGAGAAGGTTAGGGGTTGAAGGCCAGGTTGAAGAGGTGGGTTTTGAGCAGTTTTTTTAAATGAGTCCAGAGTTGGGGTGGTGCGGAGTTCTGCGGGGAGGGAGTTCCAGAGAGTGGGAGCTGCCACACTGAAAGCTCTGTCCCCGAACGTCCGCAGTCTGGTTCGGGGGATGGAGAGCTGACCAGTGTCCGTGGATCGCAGGGACCGTGACTGAGTGTAGGGGTGGAGGAGGTCAGTGAGGTACTGAGGTGCCAGGGCGTGAAGGGATTTGTAGGTGAGCAGGAGGGTTTTGTAGGTGATGCGGGATTTGATGGGGAGCCAGTGGAGCTGGATGAGGATGGGGGTGATGTGCTGCCAGGGTTTGGTGCGGGTTAGAACCCTGGCAGCTGAATTTTGAACATACTGGAGCCTGTCCAGGGTTTTGCTTGGGACCCCGGACAGGACCCCGTTGCAGTAGTCCAGGCGGGAGGTGACGAAGGCGTGGATGAGGGTCTCAGCTGTGGTGTCGGAAAGTGATGGTCGGAGTCTGGAAATGTTTCGGAGGTGAAAGAAGGCGGATTTGGTGAGGGAATTTACATGGGATTGATAGGAAAGGGTGGAGTCCAGGATAACGCCCAGGTTGCGGACCTTAGGGGATGGGGAGATGGAGCAGCCGTCAATGTTGAGGGTGAGATCCCCAACCTTCCGGAGCAGGGCCTTGGGTGCCACAACCATGAGCTCGGTTTTATTGTTGTTGAGCTTGAGGAAATTTGATGACATCCAGGTTTTTATTTCGTGCAGGCAGTTGATAAGGGAGTGTGGGGGGAGATGGGTGGATGGTTTGGTGGAGAGGTAGAGTTGAGTGTCGTCGGCATAGGAGTGGAAGTTGAGGCCATGGCGGCGGATGATCTGACCAAGGGGGAGCATGTAGATGGTGAATAGGATTGGGCCAAGTACGGAGCCTTGTGGGATGCCTTGGTTGACTGGGGCCGGGGTGGAACTGGAGTCGCCGATGGTGATGAACTGTGTCCGGGTGGTGAGGTAGGATTGAAACCAGGAGAGTGCTGAGCCAGTGATGCCGAGGTTGTTGGATAGGCGGTTGAGGAGGATGGAGTGGGAGACTGTGTCGAATGCTGCAGAAAGGTCAAGGAGGATGAGGATGCTTATGTGGCCAGAGTCAGCTGCAAGGAGGAGGTCGTTGGTAATTTTGATAAGGGCGGTCTCTGTGCTGTGTTGAGTTCTGAAGCCGGATTGAAAAGGCTCATAGAGCTCATGGTTGGACATGTATTGTTGGAGTTGGGCGGCCACTGCTCTTTCCAAGATTTTGCTAAGGAAAGGAAGGTTGGAGATCGGACGGAAGTTGTTTAGCTCGTCTGGGTCGAGGCCGGGTTTCTTAATGATGGGGGTGACGGAGGCTGTTTTGAAGCAGGGGGGGACGAGACCAGATTCAAATGAGGAGTTGATGATGTTGACCATGGTGGGGCAGAGGGCAGGGAGGCAGATTTTGACCAGGGTGGTAGGCATGGGGTCAAGTGAGCAGGTGGAGGCTCTGGACAATCCATTAGGGGGTTTCTAAATGTTGTGGTGTCCACAGTCTGATGTCTGTTTCCACAAGAAGAAAGTCTTGGTCCAGTAGAGTTCTGCCACAGAGATACTTCACACTGTGTTGACACACATCAGATGCACCATCATTAGGTTTGGTGTGAAGTAGCTTGGTTTCACATAAGTCATAGACAATAGCTATAGCAATCTAACTAGTAATAGCCAACAGCTAGTTCTCCAGCTATAGACCACTGCACTTCCGCGTTACATTGAAACAGCAGCAGACAGGCGGTCTTGTTAGCCTACTTTCTCCGAGACTAAACTAATACAAAGTGGGTTAGTGATCTTGGATCCGAACAGAATGTACACAGGATGAGTGGAATATTTTACAGAACATGTAGCAACAAGTAGACGTAGTAGTTGTGGACTCAATGCTACGTTTACCTAAACGTATTACATGAAACACACACAACTCTCATCATACAATAAAACCCCAAGTTCACTTTTACTCACGTAAGAAAGAACGCTGTCTTAAGTAGAGAGAAGGACATAAGCCTTGGCTAAGTTCTAGAACTACAGGCCTTGCTAAGTTATACACAATAGCGACCAACGCACATTTTCTGAGAAAACTGCACAAACTCTCCAAGCAAGAACGCAACCCCAGCATTGGGCTTAAAATTGCACATGTTGTATCCCCCAAAATGCAGTGAATCAACACACGTTTTGTTAACAAAAAATAGTCCCTCTTCAGGAGGGACCCTTTATTTAATAAACAAAATCATATTTGGGGGGGGGGGGGAGCAGGGGCAGCAGGGGTAAAAAGTCACTTGCGCCGCTTGCCCGGAGGGATGGTGCTGGGGAGCCGTCTGGCCACGTCGTTCCTGACCGTTCCCCCCGGGCGCAGGACGACTGGAGGCAGCGGTGGTGGCGACCTCTCCTCCTCCACTCTTGGGCCTTTTGCTGGCAGGGCCAGCAATGGCGGTGGCGACGGCCGCAGGTCTGTTCCAGCGTTGCCTCCGGTCACGGTGGTGTCGGGCCGGGGGAAGTGGGGTTGGAGAACGGACCGCTGCTCCTCCATGTCCCTGCAGGCTGACGTCATCTCCTGCATCGCCGAGCCAAAGAGCCCAGCGTCGGAGAGGGGGGCCATGAGGAGGGGGATCCTCCGTTGATCCGTCACCGCCGCCTGCTCCAGCCACAGGTGGCGCTGGATCAGAGTGGCCTGTAGCTGCGTGAGGTGCAGGATGGCTCCCGTCGCTTGGGCGTGGAGGTACTTCTGGCGGTCGTCCAGAACCACCCCGCCCGTCATTAGCCCCGACATGAAGCGCGCCAGCTGCGCGATGTTGGAGGTCACAGCCAGGCTCTGTGTCGAGGCGATGAACACCTGGTCACTTATATGTGAGCGGATGTGGGTGTGGTCAGGCAGGTGGGTGCGTACATGTGGTTGAAAGTTTTCATGATAGTTCCAATAGAGCAGAGCGCAAAGCCATAAATGAAATATAACACCTTGTTTGTAGAGCTATAACTATATTCTATATTATACTATGATACTACTACTATTGACATCACATATCTATCGTTCAATATGTGAAAAATAATACAATGTGAATATAAGTGGTTTTAGAGCGGTCTAGGGTAATTCCCGAAATGCTGAGTTATAGCCGTCAATTCCACTATTGACGTTGCCGTTTCTTGCCTGTACATGCTATTATTCCGAAATCAAATCTATATCATAGGTATTATGTTACATCATGAATGCATGAAGGGGGGGGGGGGGGGGTCGTTTCTGATGATTTGATTGTCAGTAACGGCATTCATATTGAACACTAAAAATGCTTATCAGCCCGATCAGTATAAAAGCATTGCAGGATCAAGCAAACATTTACGTCAAATCCTCCTTACCTGTGATCGGGAGTATTCCAAAAATTATATTCCAATTGTTTGATCGCCATCTGGTACATCCAATGTCCATTTGGTCCACGGCATAATCCATCACAACATATGGATCGGGGATATTTGACGCGCTTCAATGGAACCGGGAGAACCGTTCGCCTCGTCCGACAAGGAAAAATTAAACCAGAGACATTTTGCCATTCCACAGGCCAAAATACAAGGTTACAAAGGGTGCTCAATACCGCCGTCTAGCTGGATGCGGCCGGTATTGCACTTTGGCATTCTCAGGATGATTCCCCATGTTAACCCCGAGTCTATGTGCCTGTAATGAATAGAAATATTGAATAAAAGAAATAACGATCAAATAACTTATACGTGGTTGGCGTTCAACGGTTGTCGGCCAAACATGTATATAATCGTTGTTGGCGGCGATTGAGTTAATCGTAAAAGTAGCAAAATAACAACGTTTATGTTTTCGTTCACTGAGGAACTACACTTCACTCTGGCGCGACAGCACTGAACGACAGGCGTTCTACTGGTAAGTGTAGTTATTTTTTAACAACAAATTAAACAGCCTTATACTGTAACTAACTTTATTTCAACCAAAAATGCTTAAACAATAATGTTAGTGATAGAAGGGAACTCATTTTGTGCACAAATGGAAAGCTTGCCAATGTTCATGATGCAGAATTATTACAATAGCCGATAATACATTTTCCCAATGATAAATCCCTATACGGGTGGACTGCATGGGAAACTAAAGTGACGTCAGTACACCTCCCTATATAATGCATTATTAGCAGGCGTTTTAGGTCTAAATCGTTAACAGACTGATTAGCTGCTGGCAAGCGGACGTGTCAATTAGGGGATTCCCTGATACCCAAGTTAAATGAAATTAATATTTTTTCCCCCCAATTTGTATACAATAAATATGTATCTCTATTATACCTTCATCTGTGGTCCTGTTGTATTACTGTATGGGAAACTGTGAAACCTAGTCCAGGTTCGATTTATTCAACCTGGGACATAACAGCCTTAGCTAACAGCCTCGGATAACAGCCTTGGATAACACCCTTAGATAACGACACACAAGTGCTATATTCTCTCTCTGGTTTGATGACCTCAATATACCTCTTGTCATCCCTCGTCCCCGCGGACAGAAACAGGGGCTAAGAAGAAAGCAATGTTTAGATATTGCAGGCTATAATCAGCACTATACAGTAGTATACAGTGGGTTTGACAGCACCACAGTGAGTGCATTAGCCCCGGAACACCATGTGTTTTCTCCACAGAGCTGACAAACTGAAAGAGACAAGCAGAAATACATGTTGTTGTCGTCCTATTTACACTGAGCGCCTATCATCAAAAAAGCTTTTTGGTAGATTATAATGTTTCAGTCTAATGTAATGTTTTAACAGCACTCTTCTCTCTACACGGTTATCAATGCGACGATAGGTGCCGGTCTGTTACAGCTATACTGTCGTTAATATGTACAGTGATACAGGTATAAGTAGTCAGTATGGTAGTAAGTCATACTGGCCAGCAGTGTAACTACTGTAGTAAGGTAAGGGATATGTGCATACTGTATATATAGATATAGTATCTACAAATATATGTAAAAGGATTGTGCAGGTATGTACAGATATATATATAGCATTATTGTACATGCTATCATACCGAGTTACAGAATATGGGTTATATGCAGGTGTATAAGTAGTAAGCTACCGTAATGAGCAGTGGTATAGTACTATAGTGGTATAGACCCCCACTTTATACGATTGTTTCTCAGGGACCTCCATCTGAGAGGATTTGTCGTTGGATGTGATTTTATCCTGAATTCAATAAACTGTCTACTGTAGGTGAGGCGTTAAGAGAGTGAAACCTATGGTCAGAATAGCCACTCTTTTATATTCTCTAACTGGGATAACTTTTAGTGTTCCCGGGGACCTCTAGAAACTCCTCAAGGACTCTTGGGTGAACCACTGCCCTAGTAGCCTACACTGAAAGTAAAATACAAATACAAATGTAAATTTTCAACTAAACTTTTTTAATTGGCTTTGTTAAGTTTAATCAACTAAATAGGAGTGATGTAAACTTGATCATTAATATTCACTCTCCTAAAAAAATAAAAATAAAAAAAACATTACTTGAAAAAAAGTAGAAAAGGCTCTGTGCTGTATCTTCCATACTGACCAGGGACTTCAATCGCTTGGGAGAAGTGGCCTATCTTAAGCCCTGCCTTCTTTTATTGATCCTCCTATCACAACTGTTGTTGTTGGAAGGTGGAAAGACAAGAGGCTAAAGCCTGAGGCAAAGACAGTAAATAAAAAAATAAAATAAATGTAAAAGGTGGACCCAACATGAGGCATGTAATACGGAAGCTATTGCAGTCATTCTGTAAAAAGAAAAATGTCAGCCTGGTTTCTTGTTATAATGAGAAAAGATCAACATAACAAGATAAAGATCTGAGGAAATCTATAAATTGAAGCGTTAGAAGAGCTGTGTGGTTTCCGGCTGAGCGAACATGAAGGCTTTACACGCTTTCAAAGTTCACAAGCTAATGATAAAACTAATGAATACCAAATTGGATGTAGGCCTACTTATTAAATAATAGGCGCATAGAATGTCTCAACCCTCCATCTGCGTCTGGGCGACTGTCTGGACAGCGCTGGACAGGAGAGCACACGATGATGGGCTGGGGGAGCTCAGACCGGGGAGCAGCATGCCAGTAGCCTCTACATTAATACTTTTGTTTCAATAAAACCTCTTCATATACTGGAATGTAACCCAAATAACGGCCTCATACCACTCCTATCCGAGCACTGTGCTCTGGGGGGGTCATCAAAGAGAAGCAGGCTATTCTTGGTCCTGGCGCCACAATGGGGCTCACCAGTGGCTCAGGAGGTAGAGCGGTCGTCTGGTAATCAGAAGGTTCCCGGTTCGATTCCCACTCCTACCAGGCAGTGTGTTGAAGTGTCCTTGAGCAAGACACTTGACCTCTTGAACATCGGACGGGCCATCACGCATGCATGCGCACGTCGCGGCACTTTGCCCTCGTCTGTCGGCTCCGGGTTGCGTTTTTGCCGATCAACCAATACATTGTTGGAAAGTTAAATTTGCCACCATTCGATCGACACCATACTCTACCTATTGCGTACTTCCAGTCTCGGGTTACAATACCGAACAACCGACGAGCGTCAATTGACAAGTGACCACGTCCAGTTTGGCCTCGTCCTGATCGGACCTCTGATGGTGAAAATTATTAACCACCTTTGTACCCAATGGAATTCTAAAGCCAACGGTATCCCACGCAAGGGCTGATTGCAATGACAAAGACAAAGAAGAAGACCAACAAGTTCTTTGTTTTGACTAGTGCGTCGGAATGAACCGGAGCGGACGGCCACATTTTCCGTGGGATTGTTTTCAACTTTGGACCTGTACTAGATAACACATGTTTTCCATCTCCTACCTCTCAGCTGGAACTCATAAACAGGCATCTGGCAACAAGTAAACAACAACAACGTGAGTAAACAAAACTTTTATTTCAGTGTGTTCAAACCTCTAACTATTACATTAGCACTCAGAGTGATATGTGCTATAATTGGTTGAAGAATACATCGCAAATTACTTTGGGTATGCAATCGTCAGGCGTGTTATGCAAAACTAGCTCCATTTTTGCTCGATGGATAAGAGGTTAACCCCTAATTGCTCCCAATGAGCACGTTGCCGTCGGTGAGTGAATGGGTGAATGTGAGGAACTTATAAAGCACTTTGGATAAAAGCGCTATATAAATACACCTGTGACGTACGTGGGTTGGTCATTAGCATTATTATCATATTTGTAACACCATGTAAACATCAGGTTAGTATATGTAATATTTGTTATTTGTATTTGATGTGTCACCTTAATTCTGAACCCGTTTTGTTTATCCCTTTCCCAGATGCCGCCCGCCTCACTGATTGTGCTGGATGCCTGAGGAGTGGCACATGCGGGCAGTCAGCCTCGGTAGACGGGTGGTTAAAGCCTGGGTTGTGACACACATCCGGGCGCCTCATTCTGTCATTGGCCAGTGACCAGAGTGGAGTGAGATTGCCGTTGGTTGCCACTATTGTGTGGAGCGATTATTATGCTTATTTGTCACTTTGTGTGACTTACCTATTGTGTGGGAGTATTATATTGTTGGCCTCTGTGCCTTCTGCCATTATTGTGTGGATAGTATACTGTGTTGTTAGAGTGGGCACGTTTAGACAGCATGGTGGGATTATAGGAGGTAGAACCCAAACGCAGACGAGCAGAGGATAGACAGGAGGCAGGTGTTGGTTCTCAAACAATGGACTGTTCATTTATTGTGAACATGAAGCATAACACGAAAAAGAAACACTTTGAAAAGGGAAAACAAAAACGAGATAAGCACACAAACTAATTAACAAAGGTAAGACAGACGAGACAACTCAGTCTCTCTGTAAATCTCTACACAAGAATACACTTTGGATAATAATTAGAATACAAAAGAATGCAAGCACGGCACCGACCGCGGTGCCACAATTACCCTCCAAGTGGGAGCGATAACCAATGCTTAGGAGAAGTACTCACGACTGTGGACAGTGAAACAGTGACAAGGGTAACAAGAGTAATGACCCAGCAAGGAAGGCAGGGCAGACATCACTTATATACAGAGACTAATTGACACATGAGGGTGATTGGGAACGAGACACAGCTGGGTGGAAAAGACTGAACAACCTGGGGTAAAATACTGAAACATGACGAGACTAAATAACACAACTGAATCAAAAATACAAATACAGAGACAACACTAGACAGATCAACTGAATTAGGCCACAGGATGGCAGTAGAGCGTAGTTCATGAGTGGAGGAAGTCCATGGACAGGTGGGGGCTGTGAGGCAGGACCGGGGGGAACGTAACAGTACCCCCCCCCCTCAATGGACGGCTACCAGACGGCCAATCAGACCGCCCGAGGACGGGCAGGGTGGGAGGGTAGGATGCAGCACAGGAGAAGAGGGGCTGGGAGAAGGAGGGCGGCGACCTAAAGCCAGGAGGGGCACAGGAGAAGGGGGGCTGATAAAAAGGACCAGTGGGAATGGGACCGGGGACGGGGGGCAGATGAGAAAAGCGAAGAAGACTGGAGCAGGGGGGGGTTGAGAAGTTAACCCAGGGGTGGGATCTCCTCGGCAGCAGGGCCCGGCGTACGACCCAGGGCTGGAGGCTCCTCGGCGGCAGGACCCGGAATAGGACCCCGGACTGGAGGCTCCTCGGCGGCAGGGCCCGGCATAGGACCCCGGACTGGAGGCTCCTCGGCGGCAGGGCCCGGCATAGGACCCCGGACTGGAGGCTCCTCGGCGGCAGGGCCCGGCATAGGACCCCAGTCTGGGGGCTCCTCGGCGGCGGGACCCGCGTAGGACCCCGGGCTGGAGGCTCCTTGGCGGCAGGGCTCGGCATAGGATCCGGTGTAGGACCCACGGCTGGGGTCCCTCCGGCAGTGGGATCCGGCATAGATCTGCGGGCAGGCGTCTCCCCGGTGAGGGGGGCTTGGAAGAAGGCATAGAGCATAGGGTCAGAACCAGGGACCTCCGTGGGAGTAGGAGACCCTGACCAGGGCGGCGAAGTGGACCTGTGGCCTCGGGAACCCTGTCTTCCCCTGGGGCTGTGGCCTCTGGAACCCTGTCCCTTCCCGGGAACTCCCCTGTGGACCAAGCGACTTCCCTCCCATGGGTACTCCTGGGTACCAAGGGAAGCGCTTTGCTGCTCCAGACCAGGAGCAGCAACTGGGTTGGCACCCAAGACCGTGGCACCCAGAATTAGCAGCGCGTCGCTCACTCCGTCTCTCCTCTTAGCCGCTGGGTTCTTGGTTGGCTGGGTCATTCTGTTGCTGCAGGTCAGGCAGGCCTCTGACACGCTGTCTCACCTCACTGATGTTCTGGACTTCTCTCTGGAAGTCTGTCTTCATCTCATCCCAAGCTGACTGGAAAACATCAGAAGCTCAACATCGATGTCCTGAGCTTGCTTGGCCACATAGTGCAGGAGGTTCATTCCAGGCCTGTTGGCCTTAACACATTCCCTGCCATTGGTTATACCCATCAATATACCTAGTCTGCCACCACTGTAAGCCTATGGAGATGTGTACCTTCTTTGCAGGGCTATAACTTTTTTAATTGTATTGCTAAATTGACATTACTATGGCCCATTAAACATCGATTATTATCGTTCAGGATGTAGGAACGTTATACTTTTTCATTAATACATTCATACAAAAATACCTTCTAGAATATAAGTATGTTTTTATCGTTTTCTGCAGTAATTCCTAGAACGTGAGTTATAGGCCTAAACGCATATATAGATTATCGATTGCTGTTTATTCCCTAGACACGCTATATTAAAAAATGCAACTGTATATGATCGTATACGTTATGCTTCATCATGCGTGGAGGAAAGGGGGGGGGGGGGGGTCATTTATAATTCCCCGATCATCAGTAACGGCTTTATGTAGTATGGGTGATATATTGATCAGATGGTTTGCAGTGAAATGAATAAACAATTGGGCTGAAAATAACGTTAGTGTCCTCTTACCGTGCGTCAAAGAGACTGTCTCAGAGTGGAGGGACTGGGAGACCATGTTACTGACCAGACACCATCAGTGATGGCTGTTGGAATGTAGAGCTATTATTTTAACATGTAGACTACTTATTTTAACAAAATCATTAATTGATTCATTCAAACCTTTTATTCTCAAAAGGACAATTGAGGTCACCCTGATTTTCAATGTCGTCGAGACTTTAAACATGCATAGCATTTTTACAATATAATAATAATAAATTAAAAACTCTTCTATATAGCACTTCTCACACATGGACCACAGTCCAGAGTGCCCCACAGCAATTAGTATGACATGAACAGAGTGCCCCCTCTGGGGTACCGCCAACAGTGCACCCTGAAACAGTCAAGTGGAAATCCTTGCCAATAGGCATAAAGGGCAGTAAGTAAGTATGAATAGAAATATCAAAAACATAACCCATTACCTTTATTGAAGGTTCTTTATTAAAACTGTTACACTGAAAACTGTTACACACAATTGAATTGAATTGATGGGAAGGTGGGAAGACGAGGGGAGAAGAACACTGGGAGCCAAAATGTATTTCTGTTAAAAAAGGGTACAGGGTGGGCAGGGCCGCTGCTAGGGGCATGCGAGACGTGTGGTCGCACTGGGCCTCAACTTTGCCACCGTCCTGTGAACAACCTTGCCGGTTCCCAGCGGCAGGAGGATTCAGACACGAGATTGTACTGGACATGCACAAGATATATCCTTCTCCTTTATTTTTTACCTTTAAAAAAAGGGCCTCGCATTTAAAACTCGCACAGGGCCTCGTATTTCTCCCAGACGGCACTGAGGGTGGGGGATGCATAGATTCACAATACAGTATACAATAAGCAGTGGCCATTGCTGGCCATTACCTAACTTAAAAACACAATAAATAAAAACACAACCGCCCACGCCCCAGGTCCAGAACAAGCCCTAGCTCCGCCATCCGTCCAGGACTCCCGTCACCAGACTGGTGAAAGACCCGGACAGCTTGGCCAGGCTGCTCTGCCACAGGTTGCCCAGCCAGGAGCGAGAGGCCGGACCGGCCCCGGTCTCGTCCACGGAGTGACACCTCTGCCTCGGGGCCGCCGCCTGCGATGGCTGTTCAGAGGAGAGGGTGGATGTGGACCCAAAGTCCTGTCTGGGACCCGCCAGGTGTTCCGAGGTGGGACCAGGGCTGAGGATGGTCCACGGGGAGCCCAGGTTCCCCTGGCTGTTAAAAAAGGCCAAGTAGCCGGTTCTTCCAGCCGGAGAGAAATGTCGAGAGTCTCCAGGTTGGTGAGGGACGTCCAACACGTCACCACCAGCGAGGCCGTCTTCGCTGGTGTGGCGGCATGTCTCCTCCGCTTCCTCCGCGTTCTTCTCCTCCGGTCTTCTCCCCCGCCTGCTCTCTGGGCCCACCTCCTCTGGTTCCTCTACAGCGGGGGACGCTGCAATTTGAGGCAGCATGCCCTTCCTGCACCGGGCTCGGCCACCCGGATGGAGGGAGAGGAACCTGTGGAGGGCCGGAGACAAGCCGGAGACTGAAATATCCCAAGTATAGGACGTCGATCGCCTAGGTCCATTTCCGGTTTGTATGTCGCAATAAACGCTGAAATCATATCGATTATTAAGTTTATAAAGCGATCCATTATGTACATTGTGTCTGTCGGGAGCCTTGCGACAATATCTGATGGCCGGATGAATTTAATCGACGCACATCAGCCACTTCCTGTTGTTCCGAGTGTAACTCGCCCGACCATCCACCAGGCGGCGGTATTGAGCAATAAGGTTGGAGGTTCGGCCATTGTATAAAAGCACTACATCACGCGACAGAGTGTGTTATAGAAATTAGATCACGCCTATGGGGGTCTAACGACCCTCGGCTGCGCCTCGGGCCTAACAACCAGGCGTGATCTAATTTCTATAACACAGTCTGTTGCGTGATGTAATGCTTAATTATCCTTCAACCATGAACTATTGTAATTGAAATTGTTTAATTTAGTCAGATATTTCAATTTTAGTTTGTCATGTGTCAAATGCTCCTTTTTCGTTTATCATATTTAGTCACCTTCATTTATGAATGCCATGGTGAAAAAATGCAATATTGATCTCAATAACGCTGTACAGCGAGATCTAGTGGTCAAAGCATGGCGGGCAATAACGCTTTAAAGCATGGATGACGGTGGATGTGTTCATATCTGCCAGTTTCAGCAGAGACACCATCCTGAAGGCAACAGCATTACCAGCATAGCCACCATTGTTCATATAATTCCCTGCTTCCAACACCAGACAAATGACGTCGTGGAGGTCATCACAATCCAATAGTTTGTTAGCTGCTTTGATCAGGACAACAATAGACAGATCAACTGAATTAGGCCACAGGATGGCAGTAGAGCGTAGTTCATGAGTGGAGGAAGTCAATGGAGATGTGAGGGAAGTCCATGGACAGGTGGGGGCTGTGAGGCAGGACCGGGGGGAACGTAACACTGTGTACTCCTTATGCCATTTACCACTGTGTGTGGGCAACTGTAATATTGTATTGGCCTTATTTTGTCGCTTTGTATGCACTGATAAACTGGTGTACTATTGCTGGGTGGGTTCCCAGTGCCAACCTCTGGCTGGTTGGCTGGTGTCATACGACACGGATAATACTTGTGTTCCTTATTATTATACATACCCTGTTTGTTCTCCCTTACCTTTAACCCTGATTCTGTGTTGTTGTGGGTTTTATTCCCCGTTATTAACACTTTAATCGCCGGAGACGCTGTTCAGCGTCTTTCCCCGCCATGCTTATTCTGCCGAAGACGCTGGACAGCGTCTTTGATATCAATATTTCAAAAATCTGTGATCGAAATCATATTTCTCCCCCGGAGACATATGTTCTGGTGAGCCCCTCTCAATTCTCCAACGGTTCAAGAGCGCCATCTGGTGGCCGATCGGCCGCTCGCCCAAACAGGAAGTGATGCGGATGAAGTGGTGCTCACCCATATTTCGTCCGGGCACTCGCTATCATTAGCAGGACTCCATCTTGACACAATGGATGTCAATCGGTTGCAAATAACTCGATAAACAACATGATTTGGACGTATATACTATTATACAACCTGGAAATGGATCGGGTATTTCTACATCCCATAATAGGAATATCTCTGCTCCACGCTCATCGCCCAATGCTATGAGGAAGCTACGGTAAGATTCAGCATTTTTTTTTAACGTGTTCCATATAAACTGCTCTGATGATCATATCACCCACACTAGATGAATGATATAACGTTGCCCACGGAATTATAAACGACCCCCCGCCCATCCGGTCAACATCAGATCATACGTAGTAACTCCTAGAAGCACGTCCAGTTGAAATTTTTGATCTCGCACAGATTCCTACCAAACTGTATTTGATCATCAATATAATGCATTTAGGGCTATAAATCAAGTTCTGGAGAAAGCTGCAGAAAACGATAAACATACTTATACTTTAGACTGTATTTTAGTATGAATATGTGAATGAAAAAGTTTAACGTTGCTACACCCTGAACAATAGATATAGGACATTGAATGGGCCATAGTAATGTCAATTTAGCAATACAATTTAAAAAGTTATAACCCTGCAAAGAAGGGGAACTTCTCCATGTTAAATAGGGCTGGCGAGGGATGGTAAATTATGAATTTAACCCCGGCGATCAAAGTGTTAATAAATACATTTACTTTTGACAAAATCTTTCTTTCTTACCTACCGGGACCTGTGCTTAAAGCACACACTGGACGTGCTGGCTTCACAGTCCCGCTCCACGTATAATTTGTTAGGTCATCAGACCTTTGGTTGTGACAGCACCATTTACCATTTTACAATGGTGGAACGAACTTCCCACCACAGTCAGGACAGCTGAAACCTGTCCAATTGTCCACCGTGGACTAAAAACACACTTCTTCAATCAATATCTGAAATGAAGAAAAAAATTATAGAATAGAAATACTAACCTTCGTAATGTCTTTTACTAGTGTGCACTCTGCTACTTAGGATTCTGCCTTGCCTATATTACTACCTACTATGCTAACATGTCTTTACTACTATGCACTCAAGACTGTAGCACTCAAGTTCCGACACTGTTTGATGAACAATTTCACTGATTTGATTTTATTTTATTAGGGATTCCCATTAGCTGGTGCGATAGCAACCAACTAGTCTTCCTGGGGTCCACACACAAAAAAACATACAAAATCACTATTGCAAAAACAAAATTATTAAAAGTCAGTACACACAATGCATAATGAAACTACTGTAACAATTAACACTTTGATCGCCATGGTTAAATTCATAATTTACCATCCCTAGCCAGCTCTATTTGTCTATGGAGAAGTTCCCCTTATTTGCAGGGCTATAACTTTTTAAATTCTATTGCTAAATTGACATTATTATGGCCCATTCAATGTCCTATATCCATTGTTCAGGGTGTAGCAACGATATACTTTTTCATTCACATATTCATACTAAAATATGGTCTAAAGTATAAGTATGTTTTTATCGTTTTCTGCAGCTTTCTCCAGAACTTGATTTATAGCCCCAAATGCATTATATTGATGATCAAATACAGTTTGGTAGCGATCGGTGCCAGATGAAAAATTTCAACTGGAGGTACTTCTAGAAGTTACTACAGTACGTATCATCTGATATTGACCGGATGGGCGAGGGGGCGTTTATAATTCCGTGGGCAACGTTATACCATTCATCTAGTGTGGGTCATATGATCATCAGATCAGTTAGTATAGAAGACGTTAGAAAATAACGTTGAAACTCACAGTATCTTCCTCGCGCCGTTGGACGATCAGCTTGGAGTAGACAGTTTTCGATTATAGGATGTTGATCCTGATGAACCATTTCCAGGTTGTATAATACTATATACGTCCAAATAACGTTGTTTATTGAGTTAGGGCGAGCGATTGATTATCCAGTCTGTTGAGATAGAGTCCTGCTAATGATTGCGAGTGCCCGGACGAAATATGGATGAGCACTTCCTGTTTGACGAGTCACTTCCTGTTGGCGATCTGCCGATCGGCCACCAGATGGCGCTCTTGAACCGCTAGAGAGTTAAGTGGAGCTCAGCTGTACATCTCAGGTCCCTGGAGGAGAAATATGATTTCGATCATTTGTGAACATGAAGCATAACACGAAAAAGAAACACTTTGAAAAGGGAAAACAAATGGGAGACCGTAGTCTCCAAAAACGAGATAAGCACACAAACTAATTAACAAAGGTAAGACAGACGAGACAACTCAGTCTCTCTGTAAATCTCTACACAAGAATACACTTTGGATAATAATTAGAATACAAAAGAATGCAAGCACGGCACCGACCGCGGTGCCACAATTACCCTCCAAGTGGGAGCGATAACCAATGCTTAGGAGAAGTACTCACGACTGTGGACAGTGAAACAGTGACAAGGGTAACAAGAGTAATGACCCAGCAAGGAAGGCAGGGCAGACATCACTTATATACAGAGACTAATTGACACATGAGGGTGATTGGGAACGAGACACAGCTGGGTGGAAAAGACTGAACAACCTGGGGTAAAATACTGAAACATGACGAGACTAAATAACACAACTGAATCAAAAATACAAATACAGAGACAACACTAGACAGATCAACTGAATTAGGCCACAGGATGGCAGTAGAGCGTAGTTCATGAGTGGAGGAAGTCCATGGACAGGTGGGGGCTGTGAGGCAGGACCGGGGGGAATGTAACAGTACCCCCCCCCCCTCAATGGACGGCTACCAGACGGCCAATCAGACCGCCCCCGAGAACGGGCAGGGTGGGAGGGTAGGATGCAGCACAGGAGAAGAGGGGCTGGGGGAAGGAGGGCGGCGACCTAAAGCCAGGAGGGGCACAGGAGAAGGGGGGCTGATAAAAAGGACCAGTGGGAATGGGACCGGGGACGGGGGGCCGATGAGAAAAGCGAAGAAGACTGGAGCAGGGGGGGGGTTGAGACGTTAACCCAGGGGTGGGATCTCCTCGGCAGCAGGGCCCGGCGTACGACCCAGGGCTGGAGGCTCCTCTGCAGCAGGACCCGGCATAGGACCCCGGACTGGAGGCTCCTCGGCGGCAGGGCCCGGCATAGGACCCCGGACTATAGGCTCCTCGGCGGCAGGGCCCGGCATAGGACCCCGGACTGGAGGCTCCTCGGCGGCAGGGCCCGGCATAGGACCCCAGTCTGGGGGCTCCTCGGCGGCGGGACCCGGCGTAGGACCCCGGGCTGGAGGCTCCTTGGCGGCAGGGCTCGGCATAGGACCCGGTGTAGGACCCACGGCTGGGGTCCCTCCGGCAGTGGGATCCGGCATAGATCTCCGGGCAGGCGTCTCCCCGGTGAGGGGGGCTTGGAAGAAGGCATAGAGCATAGGGTCAGAACCAGGGACGTCCGTGGGAGTAGGAGACCCTGACCAGGGCGGCGAAGTGGACCTGTGGCCACGGGAACCCTGTCTTCCCCTGGGGCTGTGGCCTCTGGAACCCTGTCCCTTCCCGGGAACTCCCCAGTGGACCAGGCGACTTCCCTCCCATGGGTACTCCTGGGTACCAAGGGAAGCGCTTTGCTGCTCCAGACCAGGAGCAGCAACTGGATTGGCACCCAAGACCGTGGCACCCAGAATTAGCAGCGCGTCGCTCACTCCGTCTCTCCTCTTAGCCGCTGGGTTCTTGGTTGGCTGGGTCATTCTGTTGCTGCAGGTCAGGCAGGCCTCTGACACGCTGTCTCACCTCAGTGATGTTCTGGACTTCTCTCTGGAAGTCTGTCTTCATCTCATCCCAAGCTGACTGGAAAACATCAGAAGCTCAATGTTTTTATCGTTTTCTGCAGTAATTCCTAGAACGTGAGTTATAGGCCTAAACGCATATATAGATTATCGATTGCCATTTATTCCCTAGACACGCTATATTAAAAAATGCAACTGTATATGATCGTATACGTTATGCTTCATCATGCGTGGAGGAAAGGGGGGGGGGGGTCATTTATAATTCCCCGATCATCAGTAACGGCTTTATGTAGTATGGGTGATATATTGATCAGATGGTTTGCAGTGAATAAACAATTAGGCTGAAAATAACGTTAGTGTCCTCTTACCGTGCGTCAAAGAGACTGGCGGTGAAATATCCCAAGTATAGGACGTCGATCGCCTAGGTCCATTTCCGGTTTGTATGTCGCAATAAACGCTGAAATCATATCGATTATTAAGTTTATAAAGCGATTAGGGATGTCCGATATTATCGGCCGACCGATATTATCGGCCGATATCGGCAGTAAAATGTGATATCGGAAAATATCGGTATCGGTTTAAAAAAAGAAAAAAACAATAACAATATTTGTTATATATATATCCAGTGAAATGATTAGTTACCTGAAATTATTCAGTTTTTGGGGGGGGGAAACCCTGCATATATCGGTATCGGTTGATATCGGTATCGGAAATTAAGAGTTGGACAATATCGGAATATCGGTATCGGTAAAAAAGCCAATATCGAGCATCCCTAAAAGCGATCCATTATGTACATTGTGTCTGTCGGGAGCCTTGCGACAATATCTGATGGCCGGATGAATTTAATCGACGCACATCAGCCACTTCCTGTTGTTCCGAGTGTAACTCGCCCGACCATCCACCAGGCGGCGGTATTGAGCAATAAGGTTGGAGGTTCGGCCATTGTATAAAAGCACTACATCACGCGACAGTGTGTTATAGAAATTAGATCACGCCTATGGGGGTCTAACGACCCTCGGCTGCACCTCGGGCCTAACAACCAGGCGTGATCTAATTTCTATAACACAGTCTGTTGCGTGATGTAATGCTTAATTATCCTTCAACCATGAACTATTGTAATTGAAATTGTTTAATTTAGTCAGATATTTCAATTTTAGTTTTAGTCATGTGTCAAATGCTCCTTTTTCATTTATCATATTTAGTCACCTTCATTTATGAATGCCATGGTGAAACAATTCAATATTGATCTCAATAACGCTGTACAGCGAGATCTGGCGGTCAAAGCATGGCGGGCAATAACGCTTTAAAGCGTGGATTGCGGTGGATGTGTTCATATCTGCCAGTTTCAGCAGAGACACCATCCTGAAGGCAACAGCATTACCAGCATAGCCACCATTGTTCATATAATTCCCTGCTTCCAACACCAGACGAATGACGTCGTGGAGGTCATCACAATCCAAGAGTTTGTTAGCTGCTTTGATCCGGACAACAATAGACAGATCAACTGAATTAGGCCACAGGATGGCAGTAGAGCGTAGTTCATGAGTGGAGGAAGTCAGGGACGTGCACAGGACTTTAGAAAGGCAGGTGCCCGAAATCATAAAAGGGCATTAACTATTAAATGTAATGCGAGCGCGCGCAGTGCGCGAGCCCGATCTTTGGGGTTAATACAAGTCTATCATGGTACATTCAGTTTCACCGATAGATGTCACCAAAACTACATAGTGTCCCTTTAATAACACAATATGCGCTCCAGACCAACAGCTGCGGGAGGGAGGGAGGGAGGGAGGGAGGGAGAGAGAGAGAGAGAGAGAGAGAGAGAGAGAGAGAGAGACCGCATTAATTAACTACATTGTTTAGTTGAAACGTGGTCCAGGTCAGGACTTGATGAAGTATTATGTCCACTGTCACAGACTGTTGTCTTGATGTATATCCACTGTCCTCCAGACTGCATCCAGCCAAATAGCTTATTGTTAGCACTGTAGCTTTGTTGTTGTCAAACAACACAGGACTTCACGAAGTCAAAAACTAATAGAGCTTGCCGATTGGTGCTAAGAACAGCAGGGCGGGTGCAAGCCGTGTGACGTAATTGGCAGACTCGACTGTCAATCAAAATTATTCTGTTTTCCGTCAGAATGAATGAATGAGAACTTTATTAACAGATTGCAGAATGGGTACAATACAGTACAGGAGGATGAAGACCAGAAAAAAACGTTCGAATTTTTTACATAAGGGTCCTCCATTTTCAATTCATCAAAACATTTAGAGACATACAAATATAACGCCCAGCCCTAGCACCAAGTATGAAATGTAATTTTCACCACTAGATGTCACCAAGAGAGAGAGAGAGAGAGAGAGAGAGAGAGAGAGAGAGAGAGAGAGAGAGAGAGAGAATGCTGCGTGATTTTCCTGCACTAGCAGCAGGGAGGGAGGGGCTGGGGACTGGGGAGGGCTGACATGTTTGCCCAATCGCGTGACGAGCTGTGTCTTTGCCCATTTCCTCGTCAAACAGCCTGCAAACTACCTGGCGTTCTATCGCCATGCTCTAAGACAAACTCTAACCTTAACCAACTTCGAAAGAGTGCCTAAGCTTAACCGTCGAAAGAACTTGCCGTCAGCCCGTCACGCTCTAAGACAAACTCTAACCTTAACCAACTTCGAAAGAGTGCCTAAGCTTAACCAGTGTAGAAACAGGCATCGGCCAATCAGAGAGCGTCTTGCCAGAAATGCGGCTAGGTTTAGAAATAACGCGACTAGGGGCCTCCACACTACACACTAGTACTAGTACTAAATACCTATATGTCCCTATGCCATAAATGTCATGTATGTTGTGTATGTCATAAATGTCTATATGAATTGAAAATGGGGGACCCTGATGTAAACAAGACAAACGTCTTTCTCAGGTCTGCATCCCCTGCCTTAACAATTGTGTGTATTGAGCCGTACTGTATTGTACCCATTCTGCAATCTGTTAAATAAAGTTTTCATTCATTCATTCATTCATTCATTCATTCATTCATTCATTCATTCATTCATTCAGTAAAAAAAATTAAAGAGATACGAAATATAGGCCTTTCTCTTATACATGCCTCCTCCTAATACAAGCCTGGTATCCACTACAGTTGAAACAAATACAAGCCGGGGTTACTATTAGAGGAATTACGGTATTCTATATATTTTTTAAAGTGACATATAAAAACGCCACTGTGCGTGCGTGCACGTGTGTGTGGGGGGGCCTCCACAAGAATCTGGCCCAGGGGCCTCTGAAGTCTTAATCTGGCCTTGAGCTGGTGCCAGTGTTAATTTTGGCAGCGATTTTCATTTTAGTCTTAGGCTGCGGTTACACCTTTCGTATCATCTTCGTATTGTTTTCTTATACGTATCGCCGCGTATCGCCGCGACGTCATGCGCCTCGAGTCACACTTTCGTTTTTTTTTTCGTTTTTGTCACCAGAGCATCAAAGCAGTAGGTGGCAGTAGGTGGCAAACATGAAGGCAATTTCAACCAATCAGAACGAATGTGCCAATACACTTCCTGGAAGCTCCAGCAAAGAAAATGTCAATAAGGCAGGTGTCATGTGTCAAGTGCTCCTTTTTCGTTTTCATCATTTTGTCATCTTCATTTATTTTTTGTTTAGTCAGTTTTAGTCAACTAAATGGCTGAGCATTTTAGTCTTAGTCAGTTTTTGTCTCAATTTTGTCTTTTTTGTTTTAGTCTAGATTTAGTCGGATGACATTTTTGTCTATTTTTAGTTAATGGAAAAAAACTTGTCAGAAATAGTCAACATGGAACATTTTCTGATTTAAATTGCGTATTTATTTTTTAACCTAGGGGAATCTGATTCGGCGGCACAAGTGATACACACGAAGGGTGCGCTGTCGATCTGTGAATGGAGAAATAACTTAAGACACTATCTCTGGTTAGGGTAACTTAGGGGTAGTTAAGCATTCATTATAATTTATTATTATTATTTAGATAGATGGATGTGAAGGGCTAGACCAAGTCTTAACCCCTATCCGGACCTAGACCACCTCTAAGTCACAACCCTAACTTAGGGGTTAGAGTTAGAGGTGGTCTAGGTCTGGTTAGGGGTTAGAGTTAGAGGTGGTCTAGGTCTGGTTATACTGATCCGATACCAGTGCATATATTATATTATATAAATTATAAAACTTTTCTTCTTTTTTAGAGCTACTGTTTTATATATACTGTTTTTTAGTAATAACTAGAAAGTAATGGTATTTATTCAACAACAGGTGATTGTATAGATTAGTATTTGTAACGTCCCCAGGCCCAGCCCTTGCTGGGCCGGTTATGAGAATGACATTGGACATTTCCTCCCTCCTGACGGTGTCTCCAGTACCCTCCTTGTTACCCTCACTTACCTCTGTGTTCCATTGCCCATCGTGCCTCTCCTGTGCCTTGCTTCATGTTCTTAAGTGTTGTAAGTAGTTCATGTATTCCGTTTTCGTTCCTCTTTTGTTTCTCGTGTCTCAGTCCGTTTGTATTAGTACCAGCTCTGCTGTGTCTTGTTTGTCCCGTTTTGTATTCGTGTCATCTGCCAAAGTAAAGTCAAGATCTATCCACGTTACCCTGTCGTCTCTGCCTCATCTCTTCCCGGTCTGCATATTGGGTTCTCCTCTCCTTCCCTTGCCTACTAATCCTAACAGTATTAGTATCATTAATTGACAACTATGCTCAATGAGTTCACCCACGGAAAGGTTGTTGGCACATTGGTTCCGCACGGACGTTACACGTTGTTGCACTTCCTATCCAGCCTGCTCCCGTTCAGTTAGCTAGTAGTAACGTCTATGTTGTGATTTTTAATGCAAAATAAATATTCAACATTCTCTTTTGAGACTCCGCCTCAGACTCTTATCATTTGGCACTAAAAGCTAAACATTGTCACCGGTATGGCTGTCCGCATTATGTCATTAATTGCGTGCATGTGTGGGAGAGGTTAGCCACCAGTTAGCCACGTTAGCGTGAGCTAGGTTAGCCACTAGTTAATGCGAGCTAGATGGAAATGCAAACAATTTAACGTTACTGGTGAAAAAGTAATTTACCTTGGAATACTCCTTTGCTAACTTGTTGTACTTTGCTTGCAGGTCTGCAGCTGGATTATGAATAGTCCTAACATTAGCCAAGGTAACGTTAAGCTAAAACTAGCTTATTGCTAATGCTAATAACACAGAGCTCCCCGTCAGCCATCACACTGCTCTGTCGGGACGATGGCATTAAGAAAAGTTATAATTATTTTGTCTCATCTTGTTTTAGTCAACAATATCAACATACATGAAGAGAAATTTCGTCCTGGTTTTTGTAAATTACATTTTTGTGTCAGTTGTGGTCAACGATATTTAATTAACTATTTAGTCACGTTAGCGTCACATGGTCTTCAATAACATGACGTCACGTCTCGTTGTCGTCATGAAAAAAACCTTTGTTGACGAAGGTTCGTTGACAAAATTAACACTGGCTGGTGCACGGCACACGGACAACATTCTCAATGTCTGCTATGCATAATCTCCCTCCTATCTTGAATTAACTTCTGGAGGGGAGCATGTTAACAGAATTCAATTATAGGGCGACAATAATGTGGTCAAGAGGCATGGTTTCTATCTTGAGCCTGAACTAGCGTGACTTCTTTTATTCACATGGTAAGCAGCAGTAACACAAGTCTTCTCTCACTGAGAGACATTGGGGGAGAGAACGAAATGGGTGGATACCTTTGCTTTTATACTCGCCATAAGTACCTGGGTGGCTCCGCCTAGAGCGCCCTCCAGTGGGAACAGATATATATGCAACTAGACAGTCACTGGTGGAGACAATTATATATATATATGCAGGTAAACTGTTACTAGAGTAAACAGCCATATGTACAGTTAGACAGTTACTAACAATCCTACACAGAGCCTCTGATCTCAACACTCCCACTTAGGTTGCATTAGCATACTGGCTGACTTCTGGGAAAAACATTTAACAAAGGAAATAATATAATCCCAAAAACATCCATAGGGTATGACAGTCAATATCCTCACATTAACACTTTGATCGCCATGGTTAAATTCATAATTTACCATCCCTAGCCAGCTCTTTGTCTATGGAGAAGTTCCCCTTCTTTGCAGGGCTATAACTTTTTAAATTCTATTGCTAAATTTACATTATTATGGCCCATTCAATGTCCTATATCCATTGTTCAGGGTGTAGCAACGATATACTGTTTCATTCACATATTCATACTAAAATATGGTCTAAAGTATAAGTATGTTTTTATCGTTTTCTGCAGCTTTCTCCAGAACTTGATTTATAGCCCCAAATGCATTATATTGATGATCAAATACAGTTTGGTAGCGATCAGTGCCAGATGAAAAATTTCAACTGGAGGTACTTCTAGAAGTTACTACGTATCATCTGATATTGACCGGATGGGCGAGGGGGCGTTTATAATTCTGTGGGCAACGTTATACCATTCATCTAGTGTGGGTCATATGATCATCAGATCAGTTAGTATAGAAGACGTTAGAAAATAACGTTGAAACTCACCGTATCTTCCTCGCGCCGTTGGACGATCAGCTTGGAGTAGACAGTTTTTGATTATGGGATGTTGATCCTGATGAACCATTTCCAGGTTGTATAATACTATATACGTCCAAATAACGTTGTTTATTGAGTTAGGGCGAGCGATTGATTATCCAGTGTGTTGAGATAGAGTCCTGCTAATGATCGCGAGTGCCCGGACGAAATATGGATGAGCACTTCCTGTTTGACGAGTCACTTCCTGTTGGCGATCTGCCGATCGGCCACCAGTTGGCGCTCTTGAACCGCTAGAGAGTTAAGTGGAGCTCAGCTGTACATCTCAGGTCCCCGGAGGAGAAATATGATTTCGATCACAGATTTTTGAATTATTGATATCAAAGACGAGTTACGGCGTCTTCGGCAGAATGAGCATGGCTAGGAAAGACGTCCAAAGGCGTTTTCGGCGATTAAAGTGTTAAACATGACCTTTGCAAATCCCTTCAATTTTAATTTGAAAACAGGCTCCCTCATAGTATCTATTACTCTGTCGTCCGTTGGACAGTAAACCGGTGTCATTCTTTCTTATCTGATGGCATACCTGATGAGATGATATTATTTATAATGACATGTTTACATCTATATTGACACATTGGGTTCCTAGTAATCACAATGGTCCTGTGGTTGTCCTTATAAACAACAGTCTCCACATATACACAATGTTCATCATTTTAAACGGTTTTGACAGAACGCCCATTCTTCAAAAACACCATATTTGGTATAGAGGATATATTTCAAATACCTACTGCATTTTGAACAATACATTCAAAACCTTATCTTCATCACTTCGAGCAGTTTCTCTAGATAAACACATTTTGCATTGTCATAGCTAGAAACATATATACAGCTTCACAGGCTGATAGTATCCCTGTAGGCTCTAAGCCCCTAAACCTTTGTTGTCTTTTATGAAACACCGCTGTCTGTCTGCAGCACCTCTGGGATAACGAAAAACATATTTTTGACGTAGTTCAATTATTCTCTGTGGGGTCAACAAACATACTATGACACTCTTACTCACTACAGAACATAGGTCAGGACGAGTAGGTTGTCCAACAGAATGAAGCTACCCACAGTTTATCTATACATTTCTTACTTCAGTCAAAAACATCTCAGGACCTTTCCCCACATATCTCTTCTGGGATATTTTTACACAGTTGGCAGACTGTTCGAAGTCCATACCTATAAAATGGTTTAACCTGCTGTAGAAGGGTGGATCATCCCTGCTTGTGGGAGTAGTAGTACACAGCCACTGGGTAGCAGGATACTATAGAATTGGATCTATATGTACCCCCGTCTTTGGCCCGGAACGTCGTTCTGGAGGGCTTGCAGCAGGAGTGGATGGGGCCCAGGATTTACTAACCTGGGGAATGGTACTCTGGTCTCCCTCGCCTTCCAAGGCGGTCAGCAGTAGCCCCCCACACACTCTCACTTCCCCCAGTACCTCCGACAGCCCTCCCACACCCGGTGACTGTCAGTTCAATAGTATTATTGGGCTTCCCTTTAAGCAGTACCCTTCCTTGACCACCTGTATAGACCTTTCAAATGCTATTCTGTGAATGGGGTGTAAGGGTTAAATAATTATGCAGTCACAGTATTTACCGAGGGGTTAGGTTAGCAAATGGAAGAAACAGACACACACAGTGCTCCCAATTATATCTACTTTGTATTTAAGCCGGGCAGGTTAGCAGTTACAGGTTGTACTTCAGATAGCACTTATTCATAAATGGCACCGGGTGCTCTCACTGATAATGTAGGGGAACACTATTCCCACCATAGGCACCGCGTGCTCAATACATTAATAACACCCCGCTTGTACTAGGGGAGACCCAGGCATAAAGTAGAGAAACATTGGGAATTCAAACAAGAATAATAAAAATACAAAAGAAACAAAGCAAATGTGGGCCCATGTTACCAAAATAAAACCTACACTAAAGCCGGCTTATATTGTTTGGGGTACCCCTTAGACACTGGTTGTTAGCGTTCACTTGAATGGACGTTGATGTGGATACACGAGGTACCGTTCATACTTAGCCAAGATGGCGGACCCACTCTTATCACCTCTCGTCCAGGTGACAAGATGGCGTCGGCCGATCCCGCGAGCACAGCCAGCGGGCTAGGGCGAACAGCATGGGCAGTGGTGAACTGGAGGAGCGTGCTGTGATGGCGACCTCTGCTGGTGGGAAGAGGCGTCCTCTGCGACGTCGGGGAGACGTCCACTGCTGGCTGTTGCTTGCTGCTGTCGCGCAAGCTAATACCGTTGGCTACCCTAAACACAGCTAAACTTTGGGTCTGGATGCACCCTCTTGCTATATCGGCTGTACTACTAACGCAACGTGGCTGACTGTACCACCGGTCTTCAGCGCCGCGCGCCCGGTAGTCTACTGGAGTCAGACGGAGCCGTTAGCAGCATGCTAATACACCGCACACTTCAAGTTTCTCAAGTTTCTTTATTAGTTGACATGCAAAGATACAGAATACCTTCACATGGAATGCTTTTTTCTGTTATGCTCCTATGAGGATCATAGGACGCTTGGATCATACACATACAGCTCATTACAGTAATATTCCACAATTATTACATTTTAGATAGTAATAATGGTACAGAGCCTTGAGACAAACATATGCATATTCACCACCGCAAACAGACTGGCAGCCGTCATAGGCAGCGCCATTTACGGAAGGAGGGGGGAGTGGGTTGGGGTTGTTACAGGGCTGTAGGGGGGGGGGGGGGGAGTGGGAGGGGGGGGAAGGTGGGGGGGAGTGCACAAGCCAAGTCCTGGGTGGGGGAGGTCTCCCTCACACGAGGCAGCCATCAGTGCAGCGCCAATGCAGAGGAAGGGGGGGGGGGGGGGGGGGGGGGGACTAGGGATTGGGGTTGTGGGACGCCGCTCGCCACTCTTATCTCCCAGAGAGCCTTCGACTCCAGAGCTCTCGGTTCGACCTTGGTCCAAGAATTTGTTTTGGCTG
Source organism: Notolepis coatsorum (assembly GCF_963971535.1). Taxonomy (NCBI): domain Eukaryota; kingdom Metazoa; phylum Chordata; class Actinopteri; order Aulopiformes; family Paralepididae; genus Notolepis; species Notolepis coatsorum. The sequence continues at coordinate 25,293,477 of NC_140171.1, forward strand.
ACTGACTGGCACAATTTATCCCAGCCACGTCCCTTTAAATTTGATTTGAATAGAGTGGAATATAACTCTATTGATTTGAGTGGAGTGAGTTTTAACAACTCCGTCCAAATGACTGAATGCATTATTAGTCCAAGTGTCCAAGTGTCTTATCAGTTCATTTTGGTAGATCCTGTGCGCGGTAAACAGATCCAAAATCTTCTTATTGCAGTCCAAAAGCTTCGATAATCCAAATAATACCACGTCTTCAAGTTTGTAGCCCAATTATGATGTCCCAATAGGCAGAGAGGGTTAGCCTTATTCTGCTTCTTGAAGAAAATATGCAATCCACTGATTAGATCCATTTAGAGTTGATTTGAGTATAGTCCGGCCACCGGCACGAAGCAGGGCATAGCAGCGTCAGGCTCCATGGTGCAGTAGAGGCGGCGGTAGGAACGGCCTTGAAGGCCTTGGGAGAGAGGAAAGAAATGCGACTTGTCTCTGCAAGAGGTGGGAGGAACTTACTCTTACACTTACTCTATAACCCGTTAACTATAGACGTTAGTCCCGTTAACTATGGACGTTAGTCCTTCATTCTGTATCGCTTACTCACACACTATCGCTGGTACTTCTAGGATAACACGTCAACTAGCAAGTACTTCTTATCACCCGTCGCTCTCTTCTTATCACCCGTCGCTCTCCAACGGGGCTCGTCAACAGCACTCCTTCAACGGGGCTCGTTTGAGCACACGCCCGCTGCGACTGTTCACGGTCGAGTTCACTGCCGAAGAGAGCTTCCTGGTCCTCTCGCCCCCAGGTAATTGTCTGTTCCTCGTTGCTTCCCTCTCTCCTCCGCTCCACCTGTGTATACGGAGTGGTGCCCGAGTGCTTATTAAAGCACCTGTTTCTGGTGTAAGCGGCTTCTTGCACCGCATAATGCCACAGGCTCTTTGGTAAGTTACTATCTGCTAGCTTACACCTAGCCATTTCGAAAAGGGTGTGCCATTCACTCTCTGCCACCCCGCTCTGGTGTGTGGGATATGGATGTGACGTCTCGTGTCTTATCTTTTTTTTTTTTACTGACAAAAGAGTCTTTATTTTCTGTGCAGTACATGAAATGAACATGAACTTAAAGGGGCACTTCACAAAAAGAAAACAAGGCTGATTTATTTTGCACATTAACATTTAACATAAATTCAGTAATGTTATTCACTTTAAAAAATTTTACATTCACAAATAAACACAAAAACATGTGAACCACTAGTGTAATGCAAACAACAACCTTAGAACAATGGCGCCCCTTACAGGTAAGAAACAGGACTCATAACTTGAACAACTCCATTCTACTGTAACTACTTGCAATCGTTTCTTTCAAGAAGCTTCAAACTTAAGAACATTAGGTATGATGTCATACATTGCTAAACTGGTCGGGACATTGCCTCTGTTGGTCGGGACGAACTCCCGTGCGCTGCAGGCAGCCTGGTGCAGATCTGGTTGTAGACAGCCGGAGCAGACTGGTTGTAGACCGCTGGTGCTGGGTCCACGCGCGTATCTAAACTCGCCCTCACTAACACTGCAGCTACACTCTGGGTCCCCAAACAGCCCTCCTGCTAGCCGAGATATATGATAACGCAGGGTGCCTCTAAAACACCGGTCCTCTTCACGCCACGCTGGCAGGGCACCTCGCTAGAGGGAATAACTTTAACTTAAACCCCTCAGGGCGATACCGCATTCCTTCTAGGATAACTCGTCGTATCGCTAGGGTATTCAGTAGGGAAACATGCAACATGCTTCTACGTTTACTGTTATAGGATAACCCGTCGCTCGCTCCGGCGGGGCTCTCCGGTGGTTCTTTAACGGGGCTATTTCAAAGCACCTCCCGTTGTAGCTGCGACCGTTCACGGCGACGTCCCAAGCCGAAGAGGCTCGCCTTCCCTCTTCCGTCCCCATTTACTTGCTCCCCCGGCTCTCTGGTACGCTCTCTGCCTGCCACCGCCCCCTGCTGGTCGCCAACTAGCCACACAGGGAGGCTGGGTGAGTGAATATGGTCCAGCGATACTGTTCATAATCCATATTCCAGCGAGTAGGACAAGGAGGAGCCTGCGTCATTGTTCGAGGGAATATTAATGGAAACTAATTAGAATGTCTTGGTGCACAAAGGGGAGATAAAAGGCAAGTCAGCACATCTGAATAATAGGCATATTCTCAGGTTGCTACATAAAGCATGCACGGACTCGAAAGCTATCGCCTGTGTCATATCGTCTCTTGATTATAACAAACCTAAGATCTCATGATTGTAACTCAACATGGTGTCAGAAGCGGGATTGAACATTAGACATAGCGTTAAGTAGTATAGACTGTAGGCTGCTACAGTAACGTTAGTACTAGTTTGTGTTTGAGTTTAGAGACAGCAGGGTAGCTAGCGCTAACGGCGTGAAAGCGAAAGTATGAGTCAGTTTCAAGTTCCCCCGCCAGAGAAATTCACCTTCAAGGCAGAAGACTGGACAAAATGGATAAAGGACTGACTGAAGTGGAGAGCTGCCTGTCGCCCATTCTAACGCAGGTCCCTTGAGCAGATCCGACAGGTAAGCGATTTTAGATGTATCACTTTGGAAGCGTGCGGCTGTTGTCCGAATAGTGAACATTGAAAAATAAAGGCACGACATTTAGAGACGTCCCCGTCCGTCGTAGCGTTCTGGTATGGGGGCGCAACAGGTGGGGTAGGCTGGTGATGTATGTTGTTGCCGCTTGCAATAAATCGTCTTCTGCTTCGCGCATGCATTTAATATGACGGTATTATTATTATTTATCTCTGACTCGACCGCGCACCCCGCACCCCCAAGTCCCTGGTATGTTATATATTGCTACACGTCGTTTTGTAAAAGTCCTTTTTACCTTTTGAAGACGGTACAATCAGACTTCATTATGTGACTTGGTTAGTGCCGTCATCTCAGCATCACAGGCTTTGACAGCTTCCTGGGCGTTCCTCTGCTCCGAGTCCCGGCCCGCCCTGACAGAGACACACGCAAGGACGTCCTTGGTGCGATCGTAGTTGCCCACGCAGCGGTGGACGTGCCCGCGGATCAAGCGGGGCAGCTCCTGTTCCTGTTGGGACGAGTAATAATATAATAATAATAAACTTTATTTGTATAGCACTTTTCATACAGAAATTGCAGTTCAAAGTGCTTCACAGCAGTAAAAAATACAGGCATAAGCGAGCATAAAAAAGAGAGAGGTAGCAAGGTAAGGTAAATCACAGTTTTTCATATTAGGATCTAACATCCCAATAGGCCGCTCTGTTTACGGTTTCATTCAGTAATAGAAATGATAAAATAGAATAGACAGAGTAAAAAAGTGCGGTTTGATTCAGTTTAAAAATAGGCAATACTAAAAATAATAAAATAGAATAGACAAGAGTAAAAAAGTGTGATAAAATAGTTAGATAAAAATATACAATAACATTTACAACAGAGCATCGCTCATAACACTTAATAGAACAACAGAGCAGTGCATCGCTCTTAATACTTGTTCAGTTCTGAATCTATGATAACCCCCAAGACTTGTGACCTCAGATTTGATCCAAGGGGTTAGTCATCCCAGGTTCTTTATTAACGTTTATTTTTTTGTTTTGGGGCCGATAATTAGAATTTCAGTTTTGTTCTCATTTAGTTTCAGGAAGTTCTTAACACATTCTTTGCCACGCAGTATGCCCATCTATACCACTCTCTGCCAGTGCTGTAACCCTATGGAGTGGCTCACCTTCTTTGCAGGGCTATAACTTTTTAAATATTATAGCTATATCGACATTACTATGGCCCATTCAACATCGAGTATGTATCGTTCCGGATGTGGGAACGTTATATTTTTCCATTCATACATTGTCGTGTTAGTGTAGCAGAGCAATGTTGTTGTTAGTTAGGGGCAGGGCTGTATGTTAACTTTTTTTGCACATAGCACTGGTGCTACATAGGTTGTTGGTTTTGTAGCACAGGCCAAAATCTTGTAGCACGAGTATAAAATGTCTCTAAAATCTCTAAAAACAACCACAAGTAGTGCAGTTCATTACTTAAATAGGAATGTGACTGGCAAGGGACATGAATCTTGCATACAGGGCACACAAAATCCAAACTTTTAACAAGAAATGCTTTCAGACAAATTCGTTCTTTATTTGCCCAAAAAAACCGAAGTATGTTGTGAAGTGTATAGATAGATGTGAAATGTATAGATGTAGCAGTACTGTCTATCTGTATGTCGTGTATGTCATATGTTATGATGAATTGAAAATGGGGGACCCTGATGTAAACAAGACGAAAGTCTTTCTCTGGTCTGCATCCCCTTAACAATTGTGTGTATTGAGCCGTACTGTATTGTACCCATTCTGCAATCTGTTAATAAAGTTTTCAATCAATCAATCAAGTTAACTTTGAACCTCGGTTGTCAAGCCGCGTCAATGTTGTGTATGCATCTGGGTGGCATCACAACGGTGTTCACTGTGCCTTTAAGACGGCACGGTGGCCTTACGACAGTGCTGTGAAGTACCGTCAAGTGTTGTGGTAACGTCAGTTGGGTTAGTGTGCTGTTGTGCACAGCTAGCCCCTTTCGTGACTGCGATGTGCAAGCCAGGGGCTTTTGAGCATGAAATAAAATGTCTAACCTTACGTCGTAGTCCGGTGCGTTTTTGGAAACATTATAGACTATAGTCATAACAGATACACCTCTAACATGGGGCTGGCTGCTTTGAGCACACGCGCACACGGGGCTAACCGCTAACGTTAGCTAGCAAGCAGCTATAGCTAAAACACTAACTAGAAGCTAACCACTGTATACAGTTCCATACACCTCTGTGATTTAAATGTGTCCTTGCCTTAGACTCGAGGGTTGTACTAGGGTTGAATGCAGTTCCCCGTTGGTCAGTCTGTCTGTTTTCCATCTTCTGCTGTGTTTAACGTTATCTGTTTGCGAGTGCTTCCTTGACTGATGGCTAGTACCGGCGGACTTTTATTCAACATTCTATATTTCCGCGGGTTGGCGAGTACTGCTGGAACTTTTATTAAACATTATATATGTCCGCGGGTTGGCCAGTACTGCGGGAACTTTTATTAAACATTCTATGTTGGCGGGTCTTGTGCAGTGCTCTCGTGGCACTGTCAACTCGTCACAACCAAGTGGATAGCGTGGCGCCGTGGCCCATTCAACTTAATACCGTCACTCATTTCTTTTTCTTTTTTTGCCACACGGGCCATTGCACCAGTGCTACTGAAGTCAATCCATTCATCGCACAGACTGACGTCAGTGTAGCACGTGCAACATATATATCGCACTGTACAGCCCTGTTTAGGGGATTTAAAAAAAAAATGCTTTTACAGTCCTGTGGGCGGATCATAGAGCCTTGATTCCAAACGAAGACCCTCCATCTTTGATCAGCTTGCCGAACGTATTTTACAGCGTGGAATAATGGGATTTATGATTAGCCAATGTGCATATCGATCTACCAGAATCCGATGACTGGTGAGGAAATGCTGCCGGCGATCACATGGCCTGACGGTAGGATAATATTACCCCAAATTACAGCTGGATTGGACATTGTTTTATAACCTAACGTGATAGACTACTGACATTGGCTACCGGAACACACACTCTATTGCTAATCAATAATACTGATCGGCGTTCCCCGCCGCCCCCATTTCATCCATAGATGCTCTGTAATAGTCCGGATGCTACGCAGTTTGTTTTATTTCATTCGTATATATACAGCAGAAATGGCGTTTGATATAACGGCGCCAACGTTTAGCTTTTTTTGCAGCCTCCTGCAGAAAAGCCTAGACGAAAAGCGCGATATACCTTATATTCACGATGCTATAAAATGACTTTTCTTTAAGCCATTATGAAGGCACGGTTTATGCACTCAAGTGACAATGAGAATGGACAGATAGCAATACTATAAATGATATATAAAGCTCTTAGAAAGTACATCGGTTTGTTTACAATCCTCTGTCCTCTGAGGCCTAAATCACAGCGGGGCTCTGGTCGCCATAGTGTTAAAGTGAGTGTGTGCGTGTGGATGTGTGTGCTGTGAGTGCATTTGATGGTTGTTACATAGTGTTATTGTCATTTAGCATTCTGATGGCCTGAGGATAGAAGCTTCTTCTTAGTCTCTCTGTGTATCGTTTGCCTGACCGCAGCAGTTCAAAGACCACAGGGAAACAGGGAAAACAGCATGATACACAGAAAACAAGGCCACACAGTAACAAAGATCAAAACAGGTTGGATGGGGGGGGGTTAAGGTTGGGGAAGGTTGAAGGCTAGGGCGAACAGGTGGGTTTTGAGGCGGGATTTGAAGGTGGAGAGTGTGGGGGAGTCTCTGCATAACATTAGCTTTCTATATTGTATATATCTATAATAAATATGTATTTATTGTTGTGAGGATTCGCCTGTTCCCTGGACCTTTTTTCCCTGTCTCCTCACCTCACCAGCCCCCACCCTTGTGAGAACTTTTCCCTGCCTCCTACTCTTCACCAGCCCCCACCCTTGTGAGAACTTTTCCCTGCCTTCTACTCTCCTTCACCAGCCCCCACCCTTGGACTTTCTTGTTCAATTACCATCACGCAGCTGTCATAGTTTATGATTAGCGCCCCAGAGGGCTTTATATACCTGGACCTCCCTTCCAGTCCTGGTCGATCTGTATCTGTGTCCATGGAGTTCTGTACGTTACCATCCTGTACGTTACCATCTCCTGCCGCGTCTCCGGTGTGAGACGACGTGCCAGCCATCACCACCTGTCGCCGTTTGCCTGGAGTGGGACACCGTCTTCGCTCTCTAATTCTCTACGGGAGGTTTTCCAGTGTTCCCACTCCAGACGTCAAGCCGGCTCGCCATCGCTCCCGATTCCACGGGAGGAAGGCGTCTCTTCGTGATCCTCGTTCCTGGGGTGAGGCTCGTCGTCGCTCCCTAGTATTCCACGGGAGGACGGCGTGTGCCCATCCCGTTCCCCTTGGACCCAGGCTCGTCGTCGCTCCCTAGTATTCCACGGGAGGATGGCTTGTTCCCATCCCGTTCCCCTGGGACCCCCTTTGTTCTGCGCTGCCCGTCTGCAGCATCCGAGGAGGATCTCCGTGCCCAGCCCCCGCTGTCGGGCCCTTGTCCCCGTGCCAGGCCTCCGCCGTCGGGCCCCTGTCCCCGTGCCAGGCCCCCTGTCCCCGTGCCAGGCCTCCGCCGTCGGGCCCCTGTCCCCGTGCCAGGCCTCCGCTGTCGGGCCCCTGTCCCCGTGCCAGGCCTCCGCCGTCAGAACCCTGTCCTCATCCCTGTAAGCAGCTCTGGCCCTCGCCCTGTCCAAGGCCTTAACCCTGTTCTCTGTCCCTGTCTCCAGCCCGCCTCTCCGGGCCTCTGTCCCTGTCCCCCTCTCCAGTGCCCCTGGTCCTGGCCCTTACACTTAGCCCTGGTCCTTAGCCCTGGCCCTTAGCCTTAGTCCCTTAGCCTGGTCGCCTCTTAAAGGCACAGTGCCGCATTTTCCAGATTTCCTTGTCTCTAGTGTTTTTGTGTTCTCCCTTAAAGGGACTGTGCCGCTTTTTGTTCTATAATAAATATTTGCCCTGTTTTGGCTTACTCTCATACCTGTCTTGTGTTGTGCGATTGGGGTCGGTTACAAACCATAACAATTGTACAAACAAATAACAAAAATCAAAACAGCAGAACAAACAAAACGACGCATGTGGTGGTGTAGTGTGGGAAGCCTGGAATATGATTTGTGTAATTAATCAATGTGTCTGTAAGCTGGTGACTATGTGTGTGTGGGTTTAACAAAATGTAATGGGTCTTACCATGTTGTATATGTGGTGGAGAATCAAAAAAATACTGGGGCAATAAAGCGAGCGAAAAAACACGAGTGTCGGGTGATTCGGGAACAGCGTTCCCCACACTAGACGAGAGAGAGAGAAAGAGATAGAGAGAGAGGAGGGACTTCCACCCACAGACTATACAAAAAGTGAATGTCAGTATCTCTAGAGATTGTGAAAAATGGCCAAATTTGCATGTTGCCCACTACGACTCAATCACTGTACACAATCTTTATGATCATGTTCACCTCTACAAAGAAGCAGTACCACAGTTTACAAAGACACTAAAAGATGCCACACTAAATCGACGGGCAACACTCAACAGAAGGAGCAACATGGGAGCCTCCAACACTCAAACGGAGAGGCACATCGCAGGACGAGCCGACAGCATGCAGAGGAGAGCCTTCCAACCCAGGCCCAAGCAGCGGCACCTACAATATCCACAGCACAGACAGGAGAACATCAGACATATGGATGAGAACCAACCTGCACACATACCCAGGACATCACCACCTCATGTTGTACCACCACCACCTCCACAGCAGCAGCAGCCAGGCAGACTGTATGCAGATGTGGTTCGAGGAGCAGCAGGCCCTGCCCACAGTGAACTGAGATCCATCCAGGACATGCTGAGCACGTTATGCTCTATTCTAATGGGCCACACTCACGGTCAGTGGTAATTAAGTAGGTAGTACTCCTTTAAAAAAGGTACATGCCAGGTTAAATCTCATCACATTGTAAATGTATATTTTTATGTTAAAAAACAGTTACTTCTTTCTTCTCCTTTTGAAATGACAACTTGTTACAATGTCAATGACATCATAACAGTTTGGAATATTCAGGGTTTAAATTCTTATTTATTTGGTTTAAAAAGCAGAAATCTTGACTTCGTAGACAAGGTTAGTGGTGTTGATATTGTTATTTTACAGGAGACTTGGTGTAAAGGAGATGTCCCTACTGGATGCCCTCCTATAGAGAGATTATTGTCCCATCAACTAAACTAAATGGAGTCACCCAGGGCAGAGACTCAGGGGGAATGTTGGTATGGTATAAGTCACAACTAACAGACGTTATAGAAATAAAGAAGAAAGAATGCAAAAAGGGCTTTCTATGCCATCAAGCGTTCAGTTCAAATCCAAATTCCAATCAGGACATGGCTCAAAATATTTAAATCAGTTATAGAATCGATTGCACTGTACGGCAGTGAGGTATGGGGCCCTTTATTAGTAATGGATTGGGCAAAATGAGACAAAAATCCAATTGAGATCCTGCATGTAGAGTTCTGCAAAACAATTCTCAGGGTACAAAGGAAAAGCCCAAACTCTGCATGCAGGGCTGAATTAGGACAATATCCGTTACTCATAAATATGCAAAAAATATCAATAAAATTCTGGAGCCATATTAAAAAAAAGTTACCCGGCCTGCTATCATCATAAAGCCCTGGCTTGCCAAGAGCTGGACCTACAAAGGAGCCCCTTTTGTCAACTCATAATGAAACTTTCTGACATCACAAACCCTTGCCAGCCTCAGAAGATTAGACCTAACCAAATTATAACCAAAGAAAAAGATAAATACATTACTTATTGGAATCAACTCACACAATCACAACACAAATTAGAAACATATTTGGCCCTAAACAGACAGTATACTGTGGCAGACTACCTCAGCACAGTAACTGATAAGAATCTAAGAAAGACTTTGACAATGTACAGACTGAGTGACCATGGTTTGGCGATAGAGAAGGGCAGACACAGACAGACCTGGCTGCCCAGAGAGGAGAGGCTGTGCTGTCTTTGTGATGAGGGAGCCGTAGAGACAGAATTACACTTCCTAACACAATGTGAAAATTACAGAAATATTAGGGAGGAATTCTTTCCAAAAACAAACAAGTGTTAATGTTGAATGCGAAATGCATGGAAACCTCAATAAATTATCCAGATTTTTTATTTATTATTATTGTGTTTAATCTTTGGCCATCGGCCATGGTATGAAAGGGATAATGCCCTTCGAACTGTACATTAGCATATTTTAATGAACTCGGCCGAGGCAACCGTCCAACGTGAAGGTTCACGCCTCCACCTCGTCCATTAAAATATGTTAATGCCAAGCTCATCGGGCATTATCCCTTACTTATCCATCATCTTTGCTTGGGGTTTACTGCTCAGCAATCTCCTATCACTTTAATGTGTAAAAGTAATACATAATAAGAGCACATGCAGGTAAACTGCCAATTGCCCTCAGCGTCTCACGGGACTCGGGAGTTAGAGAGCACCACATACCGTAATTCAAAGATTACAGCTATGGGAGATAAAAATTTGCATGTACTTTGAACATTAGGGACTATCAGATAAGCTGTTCTTTCATCTAAAACTATGATACTTCACAATTACCCACTTGGTTTTGACGATGAATGAATGAGTGCACTAGTGCTCTGTAAGTGCAGTTTGCAGAGTATGCAGAGGATGAATCCGGCAATATTGCAGCCTGTCACTGACAAACCAACCCACATAGGACAGTGGTCATAGAAGCAACAGCCACATGGCACCGCCACCGTCAGCAGTAGACTCACCACAAGCAAGTTACTCGTGAAGTGTAATTAGTTACTTATTACTGATAACTCCTTTAAATAGTAGTCAAAATTACTTACTCAAAGTAATTAGTTACGTTATGCTTACCCCCCCCCCCCCCCCCCCGCACACACACACTCCTCCTCCGAAAAAGTTATGTACAACCTGTTAAGCCTCCGTTAGCTGTCCAGATGTCAGCTGTGGTGGAAACAAAGTGTGGCCTTCAAATTAGTTTCCATCACTGCATATTGTCTATCGAGGTATTTTCGAAGTCAACCGTGGAAATATGTTACATTTCCTTGACGATACACCCAGTGTCGAGCTTCTTCAGACTTTCTCCATGGGTGTTTGCCCTGATCTTAGATCCAGGTTCTGTTGTTTTTCCGGAGTACATCCATCACTGGCACTGGTAGAGGCTTCCCTGTCAGCATCAGGTTTTTTATGCTTCAAGTTTCACATTGTCGTGCTGCCGTGTCAGATGCTTCATCAAATGACATTTCGTATTTTTTGCTCCCCCCACATAGTTTACAACAGACAGCTATTGAATGCGTACCATTTACTTCTCTTCCTCAACCTCCATGCTGCTTTTTGGCTAGTAGCCGTCGTGTCATCTACAGAGGACCGTGTATAAACGTGGCAATGCAGCGTTACTTAGTTAGTAACTGTGTAACTAACTAATTACTATTTTGGAAATTGTAAAGCCTTACTTTTCTCGTTACTGGGAAAGTAATGAAATTACAGTAACACGTTGCTAAGTAACATGTTACTTCTCAACACTGCTCACCACACACCTAATGGAAGCTACATTATCCTTGACATTGATGAACTGCCAACCTGTTCCACCCCAGGTGAAATCTGCATAAAATGTATACCTAGGTAAATGGAATATTGCTCCACTTCTACAAGGGCTATTTGCATATTCTTGGTATCTAGGAACATCTATGGACCTCAATGATTGTATTCTCAGTGTCAGAAATATTGTGTCTATTACTAGGCTTGCTTAAATTCTGATGAAACAAAGGAAAATATGAATTATGATTTTTCTTTTCATCTTTGACAGTGAATAAAACCATGATAATAATGACCAAACTTAAAAAACTGCTCATTCAGTACCCTCTTGAGATCATGTGTACAAAAGATCTAAGGAAATTAATAAAGGGAAGATGATCAAATTGAAGGTTTTGTATATACAGTACTGAATTCTCCCATCCGGACCAATGCAATTTGAAATATTATTATAGAATATAGAATATATGCTTATACATTACCTTATTATAGCCAATTCGCACATTTATATATATACATATAGTATCTTTCAAATGGCCGAGTTCAATTTGGATATAGTATCACCAGGCGTGCATAATAACATATACAGATATTTAATGTAATCGACTGTACTTTTTCATTTCTCCCACAGTGTATTGATTGATTGATTGATTGAAAACTTTATTAACAGATTGCAGAATGGGTACAAGACAGTACAGCTCAATACACACAATTGTTAAGGGGATGCAGACCAGGGAAAGACTTTCGTCTTGTTTACATCAGGGTCCCCCATTTTCAATTCATCAGGACATATATGACATACATGACATACAGATAGTCAGTACTGCTACATCTATACATTTATGACATACCAGATTTGCAAATACAGTACTGTTTGTGATACAGAAGGAGTCAGGAAAAGGGAGTATATACATTTGACGTAGAAACTGTACATTGGAGGAGGTTGGGTGGGGGGGGTTGGGTACACTGGGATATTGACAACCATACTGGGTAATCTACATTGGAGGTGGTTGGGGGGGGGGGGGGGGGCACACTGTAACTGTAACCATTTTGTAACTAATTTCAGATATAATTATTCCTACATGATTACAATAGTGTGGAGAAACTGACTGCGTTTCAATATTTGTCAAAAACGTTACCTTTTGTAGCTTATTATCGCGAATCATAACAATTATTGATATGATTCATTCAGAACGCTGAACTTTGAAACGCCATAGCGGACCACAGGAAGTGTAGATTGGAGAAATTCCGACGCTGGCAGATAGCTGGCGAGGCCCTCTTCAAAATGGCAGCAAAAAGATTCCGATCGTTCAACATTTTCATTTCCGCTTCCGGGTCAAAAACGCGAGTGAAAAATAAAAACTTAAAATGATATAAACTCACTTTTAACCTATTGCTAAACTATTGCCAACCTAACGTTTTACATTCTACATGTATTTGTGACATAGTAGTGATAATAATACTTGAAAACGTTTGATTTTAAAAACGTTAATTTATTGCATCACTCATAAAAATATTAATATATGATAATAATGTCAAAAAGGGGTCGGTACCGTCCCCGTGGGGTGGAACAGGTTGCTAGTAAGGTCACTTCCAAGCACATACCGTAAATCCTCAAATAGAGGAGGGACCTCCGATAAAGGAGGGGCCTATTATAATGGGGGGGGGGGGGGGTTGATGCATTTAGACAAACACAGGCGGGGCTCTAATATAAGGTCGCAAAAAAAAGTATTTTCTTTAATTTTTCGTGCCGTGATATAGAATGAGATAAACTCTTGCCAATGGAAATCAAGTGCTGCCTCCCGCTACACTGACATTAACGTTTCCCTCTGGTTAGCTTTAGCGCTAGCCGCTAGCGAACGTTGTCATAATATGGTAGATCTGTGGTGTCAGCTGGATGACGTTGACTTCGTTTGCAAATGTTAACGTTCGCTATCTATATGGCATTGGCAGACGAGGCTGGCGTTGTCCAGTTGACACATTACAGACCATGATGCTCTGATAACATTAGTAGCTAAAGCTACTGCATGTAAACAACTCGATTCAACTGAGGAAGTCGAGAAGGTACCACACGCTAAACCGTCCCCGGACCCCACAACCTAGTATAGACAGTTCCAACTTCAGTGTGTGAATTACGTTAATCCCACAATTACTCAACTGCACTCAATATTTAAATACCAATGCTAGTCTAAATAAATGTAGACATAACAATGTATGTAACTGAGGGGTACAATTCCCTGACTGTATTAATAAGTATGGTATCATTAAACCACTACTGTCTTATGTACATTACTACTGGCCATACAGTACACAGGTATCTTATGATGAACACTTCCCACAATGACTCGGTTCCACACAAAACTGGATTTAAGTATTTATTAGCAGCAATGATAGTACATAATATACTTTACTTTGGATGCGCTTATAAGGCAAAGGAATGTGCGTAGGCAAATCAATAACGTATGTCCATTCTCATCTTACGCAGGAGATAATAATACAACCTGAATCTTAGGAATTATATCTATGGTACTCTGGTAATATAGCGGGAAATACTGGTAGGGTCCCTCCGGTCGTAAGCCAGCAAGGGGAGAGGATTTGTCGGTAGTAGAGTCTGGGTCAACGATGATAAAGAGACTCCAAGTACAGGAGACGGTGCAATAATATCTTGATCCGCAGACGAATACAGCTGTTCTCCGTAGCATGCAGCTCCGCATGGAAGAAAGCTAGCCGGCCTCAGGCTTCTGAGAGGCGGGCTCGACGTGGCTCCTCACAGGGTAAATCCCACACAATTGTGGGTGTAGGCGATTCTCCGCTCCATCAATTACAGGACCAAAAGCAAATATAATCCAGCCGAAAAGGGCTATGCAGTCGTCAAGTAGGTTATCCAGTGTACATGATCCACACGGTCCTCGTCTAGGGCCCCTCGGGTGAAAGCGCCAGGGTAAGCAGCCCAGCCTGGATAAGCACACTAGCTGGTACGAGGAAACGTTGGTGATGCTGGTCACTGTAGAACGGTAGCCGCACGATACACTATACATAAATAGACTATTACTGACTTAATAGAATAGGTCGAACTCGACGGTACAGCGTTAAACTCTGATACTTCAGTTATTAATTCGCACGCGGTCTCAATGCTCTATTTGGGGCCAAACAGGCCATACTTCACCGCACGTTGTATCGTGGGTGAGGCTTCAACTTATTGGGTAACTCTACTTCTGTATTCACCTGCGCCGTATTTATACGTTAGGTGAACAAACTAGTACCAGCTTTATTCCTGTCTCATATCCTTGCGCAGAACCGTTCATGTCCAGGCAAGTCCTTGGCGGTGACTTTGAACCAGACCTTGGAGGTATGGCAATGGCGCCTGGTGGACCGCTGTCCAATAGGAGAACGAAATATTATGGTCTGTACTAGGCTAAAGGGATATTCCGTGTATATGTACAAGGAATACACAAGGGATATCAAACTATATACAAATATTATGCAATATATATCAATCAATAAATATATATATTCGGTTTAATCTGATCCTTCGTAACAATGTACGTATTAAAAAAAATAAAAATTATAATAATAATAATAATAATAATAATAATAATAATAATAATAATAATAATAATAATAATAATAATAATAATAATAATGCAATAAAAGTCTGAAAATGGGGAGCTCCAGTAGCTCACCATGTACCTCGATGCGAAAGCGTCGGGGAATACCGTGCTGCGTCGCGGATCTGGTTGACTCCGGGTTCGATTCCCGGACCTGCCGTCATTTTGCCGAATGTCTTCCCCTGTTCTCCCTCCCGTTTCACCCTGCATCTGTCGGTCATGCTTGACCAGAAAAGCGATAAACGCTAAAAAATGAAGTTTAAAAAAAAAAAATCTGAAAATGAAGGGATTATGTCCATGAGTGTCATTTTTAGAAATTAAGGCCTGCCTCTTATATAAGCCTCTCTCTAACAAAGGCCTGGTGCTCTTTGCAGCTGAGCTAAATAGAAGACCCGTCTTATATGTGAGGATTTACGGTATGCCTTTTGCTCATGTTTGCAAAATGAAGGCTGTTCTAGTATGCCTCAGTAATATCTGTGTGTAGCTGAGGGGTACAATTCCCTGACTGTATTGTTAGATATGATATTTAATACCACTACCTCATGTACTTTAACTTCTGGCCACCCAGTACAAGATATAAGTATGATGAACACTTTCCCACCTGATAAAACGAACCAACACAAATGGACCAAATCGAATATTTAATACAGCAAAGGGTGTACACAATATTCACTTAATTACATTTATGATTTGAAATGTTAAGTATGCACTTTTATGGCAAATGAGTATTCGTAGGTAAATCAACATTGAATGTCCAATCTCTGGTTGCGCAGGGAGTAAGTATACAACCTGGAATATTTAGGAAACGATAGCGATAGTACTTGAATAATTATAGCTGGATACACTAAGGGGGGGGGGGGGGTCCCGCTGGTTGTAAGACAGTAGGAAGGGGGGGTTAGAGAAGTCGCTGGCGGTATCCCATCTGGCCGACGGTGTCTTGGGAGAATCCAAAGTCTTAGACCCAGTGCCCACAGAACCTCGGGCCGTAGACGAACACAGCTGGACCCTCTGTGGAACGGTATCTGCCGGTCCACAACGGAGAGACGTGGTGCGACCTCACGTGTAGAGCGCCGCCTCACCTGTAGTCCTCTCCGGGGGGTAATTCCAACACTCGACAGTGTTGGCCTTTATCCATGGAATAATCAAAGCACATAAAGCATAATCCAAGAGCCGTGGAAGGCTCGCCGTCGTCGGGTAGAGTAATCCAATATACAGGTCCAGTCGCTCTTGACCCGGAGCTCCTCGGATGCAATCACCACTAGGGGTCTGACCAGCCTGGATAAGCGGCCAGATAACGTCAGGAACGATGGGGGTACTGATAACTGTAGAACTCGAACCGAACGATGCACCATACATAAATAGACTTATTAGCTTAATAGAATACGTCCAACTCGACGGTATGGTGCCAAACTATGACCATTCAACTATTAATCTACACGATATCTCAATGCCTATTCTGGGCCAAGTAGGCCCTACTACACCGCACGTGCTTCGTGGGGAGGCTTTTGCGTCTGTCACTCTGTTGGAGGGTAAAGAACTGGACTAAAAGAAGTTCTACTTTACGAGCGTCATATATATATGCGCTATGAACAAATAGTACCACACGTATTTCGCCCGGCATATTACTGCGCGGAACCGGGGGCTGCCTCGACATGTTAGGCGGCACGATTGAACTTGAACCTAGGGGTATGGCAACCTGGCGCCAGGTTCTAGTCCAATGGTAGAATGAAACTATTATGGGCTGTTTAGTAGAAACGGGGATATTCAATGCATATTGTACAAGGAATATACAGGGGATATCAAACGATATACAAATACAATTAAATATATATATATATAAATAAATATACATATTCGGTTTAATCTGATCCTTCACAACAGCCGCCCCCTAATTAGTCCCACCTAATTAGCTAAGCAGAGACAGATTAACCGCACTGTCTTCCACTCAAGGTCCGCTGTAAGGTCAGTCAACTCACAAAGTCATAGGGTCATGGTCATCATCGATAGTATCTGGGAGTCGGGGCAGTTCTATGAGCCTCGCCACGGGCCGTGTGTAGGTGCGCCCTTGGACGAGTACTTCAGCTGCTCGGACCTTGCCATCGGCACCGGTGATCACTTTGCTTACGCGGCCAGCCGGCCACATAGCTCTGGGGAGTGACTGGTCAACTATCATGACGACTGTTCCTTCTGTCAAATTGTCTCTCTCTTTTACCCACTTCTGGCGGGTCTGTAGAGACGGTAGGTAGTGGAGTAGGAAGCTGCTCCAAAACTTGTCAGCTAGTACTTGGCTGTACCTCCACATTCTTCGGCCGTTCGCTTTTTCGGGCCTGTACATTGTCTGGGGTAGCGCGGGGTCCAGCCGCCCCATTAGGAGTGTGTTGGGGGTGACTGGGTCGACATCTGCTACATCACTGGAGACGTAACCGAGGGGTTTGGAGTTCAATACTCCCTCGATCTCCGTGAGGACTGTCATTAGGACTTCCTCTGCCACAGTCTGGGCTCCGAGTACGGCATACAGGGCTGTCTTTATAGAACGTACTTCTCGTTCCCAGGTTCCACCGAAGTGGGGTGCGTTCGGGGGATTAAACTGGAAGTCAACCTGGGCTGGAGCGAGGTGGGTCTTAAGTTCTGGGCCCATAGCTTGGAAGCTCTCTCTCAGCTCTCTTTCTCCGCCTTTGAAGTTGGTCCCGTGATCAGACAACAATGTAGACGGTTGTCCTTTCCGTGATATGAATCTCCGGAAGGCCATAAGGAATGAGTCTGTGCTCATGGTCGGAATGAGCTCGATATGTATCGCTCTGGTGGTCATGCATTTGAATACAATACCCCACCGCTTCTCGGTGCCTCTTCCTCTTTTTATATACAACGGGCCAAAACAGTCCATGCCTGTGGAGTGGAATGGCTTGTCGCCGATTCGGAGGCGACAGGGGGGTAGGTCAGCCATCCGTGGTATGCTGGGCTGCGCGCGCCACTTACGGCAGTCTAGACAGGTTCGCTGGAAGCGCCGTACTGCTTCTCTCCCTTGTAATATCCAATAACGATGTCTGATCTCTGCGAAGACTCTCTCTGCTCCGGCGTGGTGCACATCCTCGTCGTATTTCTTTATGATCAGCTCTGTGACCTTGTGTCGGCTGTTCAAGACGATCGGGTGCTTAATGTCATCTGGTAGATCGGGGGCTCTCCGCAGGCGACCACCCACTCTGATGAGATTATGTGCGTCACTCTCTGGTGCCAGGTGAATCAGTCTGCTGTCTGATGGGACGGGGTTTCCTCCCTGTAGACAGTCTAGCTCATCGGGGAACGAGTCTCTCTGGGCTCGTTGTAGTAGAAGAAGTTCTGCTTCTTCGTAGTCAGCTGCTGACATGTCAGTGGTGGACTGAATCTCTGGGTGGTGCCGCAGGAATGTCCTTTGTTGCGCACTCTCTAGGGTAATGCAGTCATCTATGTTCGGGTCTGTGGAGGCGACAGTGCTCAGTCCACAGAACATAGGCTTCTTGTTCTCAGCCTCCTCTCTACTTGCTTCCCTCGGGGTGGGCGTAGGCCAATCTCCTTCCGGGAGCTGGAGGAATGCTGGTCCGTCACTGTAGATGTTGTGACGGGTTAGGTCATCCAGGGACATTCCCCGGGTGATGACGTCAGCTGGGTTGTGTTTGGTATCCACATATCTCCAGCTTGCTTCTTCTGTTAGTTCCTGAATCTCGGTGACTCTGACTCCCACGAAGACTTTGTATCTGCATGAATCAGACTTAATCCATGTGAGTACTGTCGTGGAATCTGACCACAAGATTGTTCTATGCACCGGAATGGTGAGTTCACGTTGGATTAACGTGGCTAGATGCGCTCCTGCGAGGGCTGCGCAGAGCTCTAGACGTGGGATAGATTGTTGCTTACGTGGGGCTATCCTTGAGCGGGCCAGTATGAAAGCAGTGTGTATCTCTCCTCCCATCTCTTGGGCACGCAAATAAGCAACCGATCCGTAGGCTACTTCGGAGGCATCGCTGAAGACGTGTAGCTCAATCTCGCATGTCTCTGGCCTCACTGTGGATGGGAAGTAGCTGTGGCGTATGTTGACACCTGGGAGTGAGCGGAGTTCCGTCTCCCACTCTCTCCATGTTGAGGCAAGGTGTGCGGGTATTGGGTCGTCCCAGCCCTGGTCCTTGTCCCATAGTGCTCGTACAATCATCTTTGCCCTGGTGGTGTAAGGTAGAATACATCCCAGCGGGTCATATTGTCTGGCGAGTGTTCTGTACACACTCCGTCTGGTGGTCGGTATCGCCGCCGACCTTCCTTGCTCTGGAGCCAAGGGTTTGTGTCTATAGTGGAGCGAGTCTGTTTTGAAGCGCCAGACTAATCCTAGTGTCATTTCTTGGGCTTCTCCTGGGATTGTCGCCATCCAGGTCTCGCTGCTGGCAGCCTTGTCTGCGGAGGAGAGGCTGCGCAATACGTGCGGGTCACTGCTGGCCCACTGCCTGAGATCAAAGCCTCCTTTGATTAGGGAGGTGCGTAACTTGATTAGGAGAGCCTCGGCTTCTTCTTGAGTCGAGACGCTTTGTAGACAGTTGTCTACGTAGAAACTGTTCTTCACACTGTGTTGGACCTCTTCATCTGCTGCTGGGTCCTCTGTGACGTGTTTCTGTAGTGCAAATGTAGCACAGCACGGGCTGCATGTGGTTCCGAAGGGGAGTACTTCCCACTGGTAGATGGATGGGTTCTCATCTCCGATCTTCTCTCTCCATAGGAACCGTAGCAGAGGCTTGTCCTCCTCTACTAGTCTCACTTGCAAGAACATCCCTTTGATATCCCCGCTTATAGCCACCTTGTCCTGGCGGAAGCGCAGTAGCACGCCTAGTAGGGAGGGGCCGAGTGTGGGGCCGGGCAAGAGCTCTTTATTCAGATTTTGGGATCCGATCTGGTAGCTGCAGTTAAACACAATGCGATCCTTGCCATTGTGATGGACCTTGTGATGCGGCACGTACCATGATTCGGTCGTCTGATCGGCCTCTTTAATGTCAATCTTTGTTACGTGTCCCGCTGTGATTAGCTTCTCAATCTCAGCTCGGTACACACTCTGTTGAGCGGGGTCTTTGGCTAGGCGCCGCTCTGTGTTCAGTAGATAGCGCTCCGTGGCGTCTTTCTTTGCGTGAAAGGGGGGCATTCCCTCTCTCCTCAGGAGTGGAGTTGCGTATCTCATCACTCCGCCGACTGTGACTCTCTTTGTCCCCTGCTCGAGTAGGTGGATGGCGTAAATGTCTTCTTTAGAGCGAATGTCTTTCTTTTCGTTCTTAAAGGGCATTGTCTCTAGGGTCCATAGCCTCTCGACATGCTGCAGGAGAGTGGTGTCTTCTTCTGTCGTTCGGGAGTGGAAGCAGCTAGTGGCTGCGGTTCGGTTGAGAGATTTAGCGAGGGGGCCTTGTAATGTCCATCCTAAGCGGGTCTCGACGGCTGCAGGACAGCCTCGGGGACCGGTATGGACCCGGTCAATCGGGACTATGAGTTCTGCATGGTCGGAGCCTATCAACAGGGTCGGGGTAGCGCCGTTTATGAGCGGGATAGGTAATTGGCGCAGGTGCACATATTTATCCATCAACTTGGTGACAGGGTAGGTGTACTGCGAGAGTCCTATTTCTTGGCTGGTGAAAGCATTTGTGATCTTGTACTGTCGCTCTGGCTGCCCGTTGGCTGCGATAGTGAAGGAGACATTCTCGCCCTTTATCGTCTTTAAATCTCTTCTTATTGTCCGAATCGTCATTTCGTTCTTGCTCCCCCGCAGTCCCAGTTGAGTCGCAGCGGAGGCGAGCAGAAGGGTCTTCTCTGACCCGTCATCAAGGACGGCGTAAGTGTCCATGACTTTATCCTGGTAGCTCAATGTCACACGGACTACCTTTAAGAGCACTTGAGCTCCGTTGCTGCTGGCGGGGTCAATGTACATGACACTTGCCTTGGTGCCGCTCCGTGGTGCAGGTGTAGGCCGTCTTCCGTTACTATCGTGTAGTATATCTAGATGGGCTCCATCGCACCGGCTGCACCTTTTCTTTAGGCGGCATTCGGCTGCCATGTGGGGCCGCGCACATCGATAACAGCGCCGGTTGGACTTTATCCATTGGCTCACTTCTTCTGCATTCATCTTTGTGAATGTGTCACATTGTGACAGCCAGTGTTCTTTCTCACAGTAGGGACACGCTATCTTCCACTTCTCCTTCCTCGAGGGGGTGCTGTGACTCTTACTGCTCGGTACTGACTCTGATTGGTGCATGACAGTCACCGATCTTCTTCCATCATTTATTCTCCTGGGTCCCTCTCTGGAGCTTGGCGTGCTCCGCCCGAAGGTGTCCAGTCGTAAGCTGCTGACCTCTCTCGCCAGGAAGTCGGCCAGATCAAGGAGGGATGGCTCGGGGCCGTCGGGATCTCGGTAGTCCCTCTGCCGCCGAAAGCGCTCCTGTCTTGCGGGTGGCAGCTTCTCCAAAATCCTCTCAACGTTAGAGTTGGCGTACAGCTCATGCCTGCCCTTCTCCCGTTGAGCTCCCAGCATCCCCACCAGGGACTGCACTTTGATTGACAGGTCATCTAGTGAGCGATTGTCTGTAGCTGGGGGTAGGCGGTCAATATGCCTTATCTCCTGGATTACGTAATCCCATATACGTCCATATCTTTGATCCAGCGCTGCAAGGGCCGCTGTGTATGGGGTCGAGGAGGTAGCATAGGCTAGCGCTATATTGTGTGCTCGCTGTACTTTCAGGTGCTTCAATAATATTGCATACTTGTGGCGTTCATCAATGACATCCGCCAGCATTGTCTCTAAGCACATCCGGAGCTCCGTGTACTGTGCTCGACTCTCATAGGCGAAGTCTGGGATTGATGGCGTGGCGTTGTATGACGCCGTGGATGGCGAATACATCGGCGAGCGTTGGGGGAGAGACCTCCTGGGCGAGTCCCCTCTTGCGCCTCGCTGTGGGCCGGTACTGGCAGGGTACCATGGCCCGCTGGTCCAGGTACTGTTCCTCGGGGCTGGTCGTGCGTCGTGCTCACCCGTAAATAGAGTCGGGGGTCTGTAGCGCAGCGCCGCGGGGGTATAGCCTGGACTGTATGGGACCTCCTGGTCCGGTGGAGTACTGTGCTGTCGTCGGGCTCGGTTCTCCTCTTCTCCCTCTTCTTCTTCTATCAAATCTTCCAGATCTTGTAATCGTTTATTTAGCTTCTCCGCAGTGTAGGCCGCTCCTTCCTTGTAGCTGGGTCTCGCTTGGACCGGTATGGAAAGGGGGTCTGCGGGGGGTCTAGACTCGGTCTGTTGGTCAAGTTCAGGGTCGCTTGCTCGTTGCGGTGACGCTGCTCTTGACTGCTGTCTCGACGAGTTCCTTGAGCCCCTGGCGGAGGGAGAGGGAGTTGTCCTTTTGATCAGCTGCTCTATTAGTTGCGCTTGTAGTCTGTCGCGCTCTGCGTCTCTTTGGGCACCGGCAGCGGTGCGCTGGGCGTCGGCGCGGTCTCTTGCCATATTCTCTTCCATCTGGAAGCGTCTCATCTCCAGACTTGTGCGCTGTTCTTCGCTCCGTTGCTGTGCTTGGAGGTGTTCGCGCTCGCTGGTCGCCTGGGCTTGGAGACGTTCGCGCTCGCTAAGCGTCTGTGCTTGGAGCCGATCGCGTTCGGTAGAGGCTGTCAGGCTGACGAGGAACGCCTGTTGTAGTATCCTCTCCGCTTCGCTGGGGGAAGGCGGTAGTGGAGGTGAGCCGCTCCTGCGTGAACCGCTCCTGGGGGTACTCGTTGGGGAGTCCTGGAGCTCTAGTTCCTCGGCGCTCTCCTCTTCTTCTTCCGTGCAGAGTTCTCTCTCTGTAGGGTTGTCTTCCTCCCGGGGCGTGTCGGGGACTACTTCTTTAGTAGTGGCGGGGGGTAAAGGCATGTCAATTCCCTCCTGGTCTCCACCGTGGGCTTGGTCAGTTACATTAGGACCTACTAGGGCCTCTGTGGTCGGGGAAACCTGGTCGTTAAGGTCAGACATAATTTTACTTTCTACTTTTACTACGTTTACCGTTTGTCGAAGGCTAGGTAGTTGACTGACAGTGTAAGCCTCTAAGTACTGAGGTGTCTGTCGTCTGCGCCGCGGGCGTTCTAGGTTAGGAGGATCGTTTCGTGGAGTGTTCATCATAGGCCATTTCGATATTAATAACACTATATTAATATTACACTAGTTACCCATCCGGCTCGAAGGACCAATTGTAGCTGAGGGGTACAATTCCCTGACTGTATTGTTAGATATGATATTTAATACCACTACCTCATGTACTTTAACTTCTGGCCACCCAGTACAAGATATAAGTATGATGAACACTTTCCCACCTGATGAAACGAACCAACACAAATGGACCAAATCGAATATTTAATACAGCAAAGGGTGTACACAATATTCACTTAATTACATTTATGATTTGAAATGTTAAGTATGCACTTTTATGGCAAATTAGTATTCGTAGGTAAATCAACATTGAATGTCCAATCTCTGGTTGCGCAGGGAGTAAGTATACAACCTGGAATATTTAGGAAACGATAGCGATAGTACTTGAATAATTATAGCTGGATACACTAAGGGGGGGGGGGGGTCCCGCTGGTTGTAAAACAGTAGGAGGGGGGGGTTAGAGAAGTCGCTGGCGGTATCCCATCTGGCCGACGGTGTCTTGGGAGAATCCAAAGTCTTAGACCCAGTGCCCACAGAACCTCGGGCCGTAGACGAACACAGCTGGACCCTCTGTGGAACGGTATCTGCCGGTCCACAACGGAGAGACGTGGTGCGACCTCACGTGTAGAGCGCCGCCTCACCTGTAGTCCTCTCCGGGGGGTAATTCCAACACTCGACAGTGTTGGCCTTTATCCATGGAATAATCAAAGCACATAAAGCATAATCCAAGAGCCGTGGAAGGCTCGCCGTCGTCGGGTAGAGTAATCCAATATACAGGTCCAGTCGCTCTTGACCCGGAGCTCCTCGGATGCAATCACCACTAGGGGTCTGACCAGCCTGGATAAGCGTCCAGATAACGTCAGGAACGATGGGGGTACTGATAACTGTAGAACTCGAACCGAACGATGCACCATACATAAATAGACTATTATTAGCTTAATAGAATACGTCCAACTCGACGGTATGGTGCCAAACTATGACCATTCAACTATTAATCTACACGATATCTCAATGCCTATTCTGGGCCAAGTAGGCCCTACTACACTGCACGTGCTTCGTGGGGAGGCTTTTGCGTCTGTCACTCTGTTGGAGGGTAAAGAACTGGACTAAAAGAAGTTCTACTTTACGAGCGTCATATATATATGCGCTATGAACAAATAGTACCACACGTATTTCGCCCGGCATATTACTGCGCGGAACCGGGGGCTGCCTCGACATGTTAGGCGGCACGATTGAACTTGAACCTAGGGGTATGGCAACCTGGCGCCAGGTTCTAGTCCAATGGTAGAATGAAACTATTATGGGCTGTTTAGTAGAAACGGGGATATTCAATGCATATTGTACAAGGAATATACAGGGGATATCAAACGATATACAAATACAATTAAATATATATATATAAATAAATATACATATTCGGTTTAATCTGATCCTTCACAACACTGTGACTTCAGTATCCAAGGTTGGTAATCTGTGAAATTAATACCAGTATGGGGAAATGGTCGCCCACAGCAGTTGTGTGACATCACAACATGTGAGCTCTTTAGCCGGGGGGGAGGTTGCCGTCTGCTCTTCCTGCCCCAGACCAAGGAAACTATAAAAAAAAAAGGAAGGGTCATCACGTTCTATGTTCTGCTTGGTGCCAGTTCTATTGAAGCCTGTAATCAAAATATACAAGCTATCTGAGGAAATATATCAAACGTTTGCTAGTGTGGGCTAAGATCCATTTATCCATGTATTTCATTATCATGTCTTCATGTAAATCTCAGCCTGTGTAAATCTCAGCCTGTCTGTAGCTACTGTAGTGGTCAAGATCTATTTGTGACCGGAAGGCCTGTTGCTAAGAGTCACAGGCCCACAGACCAAGGACTGATGAGACGACGATTATGGCTGACCAGAGGAACTAATGTCAGGATCTGCAATATGCATAATATTTATGAATATTTAAGCCCTGAACCACGCTGCTAATTCGGAAGAGAGCCACCTCATTCGCTCAGAACATCAACCAGAAAAGTATAAATGTCAATGTGATGGAAGAAGCTGTATGCACTCCTGCTGAGCCCAGAGCTAAGTAGAACCTGTGTCCACTCTCAGCTGTTTGTGTAAATACTCTGTAATATTGAATATTCACTCTGTAATAAATCTTTGATTGCTAAACCCTCTCCTAATCCTTCAAGGTCAATCTAAAGAATGCGACAAGTTGTCAATGATTCTGACATCCGAGGTAATAACCTGTTTAAATGACATAAACAAGGAGATGATGATCCCATTCACCTCAATGTCGGCCGAACTGAACGTTTCCATGCACTTGGCACCAATGTCCGTTCACGCACTACACACACAGTGATGTGATGACCCTTCCTCCCTTTTATAGTTTCCTCGCTCCGGACTCGGCCTCTCGCTGCCTTTCCGTCTCTGTGCTGCACGCGGCGTGTCGATTTCCCCTCGAATATCGTCTAGTGTGGCCTTTTGCAGAGGTCTGCCTGCCCTGCCCACACACCTGATTGGGCTTTAAATAAAACCGCCGGGCGATAAGTCTCTGAAGCGATTAGGCGAAGGGGAGGAATCTGGCAAACACCGGCCGGTGTGGCGCGCATTCATAAATATACCTAATGGCTTGTTTTATGAACACCCCCCGATTCATTCCTCTTCCTTCCACTCCTTTTTCTGGAGGCTGATTGGTTTTGAGAGATTGAGATGATAATGCTGTGAGATACAAATGGGACGGCGGTGAGAAATCTCATTTGAAAAAGCAAGGAGAAGCGTAGTCTTGTAAACAAAATTCTATTTCACATTGTTAAAAGGTAATTTGTCTCCATCGCGCCCCGGCAGAGCCTTCATAAATAAAACAGTGCACAGTTTCAGGTGAGCACTCGTTCTACCAGCCCCCCCCCCCCCCTCTCTCCGACGCCTTTTTTCCCCTAGTTTTGTTTTGTTTGCTCCACTCCTTGCATGCAAATCACACTTATATAAAGCACAATAGAAGATACAGGAAAGGCAGTGGAAGAAAAAAACAAACAACATAAAAGTAGAGCCACGGGCGACGGATGAGACTCCTTTGCATTTGTGAGCATGCAAATATGAATTAGTGTGATAGAAATAAAAGAAGGTGAATCATTATTGTTTATTCACTGGAACTTGAAAACGTTACACATTCTGTATGTGGTGGAACTTCTGTATAATGTGATTTGAACATGGGAGTAATTATGCTGGTCCAAGGGCACACTCTCCAAAGAAGGACCCCCCCTCCCACACACACACACACTCCAAATTAAGCCTCTAAATTATTTTATTCTTTTACTTTAAAGCACTGGTATGGATAGATTCCACAAGGATGCAAGAGAAAGGGGTTGATGCTTAGAGACTCTGGTGCAGTGCAATCTATCTGTGAACCATTTCATCCTCTGTATACCCGTGAGACTCATTAAAATCTATAGATGTACGGCTCTAAACATCCTGAAATCAAGGCATTAAAAGAAGAAAAAAGCCTGCAGTCATCTTATAATAAAAACCTTTATTAGCCTCATCTGCGAGATATAATGTAGAAGCTGCTGACCTGTATTAATCTACCAATCAATATGACAGTTTTTCTTTTCTTACTATATGACAACACTGCCCCAAGACAGTTCAGTCAGTATGCTTTTTCTGTGCCCCAGGACAGTTCAGTCAATATGTTCTTCCTATGCCCCAGGACAGTTCATTCATATGTTCTTCCTGTACCCCAGGAAAGTTCAGTCATAATATGTTCTTCCTATGCCCCAGGACAGTTCATTCATATGTTCTTCCTGTGCCCCAGGACAGGTCAGTCAGTATGCTTCCTGTGCCCCGGGAGTCTGGACAGGTCCGTCAGTATTATTCTTCCTGTGCCCTAGGACAATTCAGTCATATGTTATTCCTGTGTGACAGGACAGTTCATTAATATGTTCTTCCTGTGCCATGAATGAACTCTCCTGGAGCACAGGAAGAACATATGAATGAACTGTCCTGCTATTTCTGTGCCCAGGACAGTTCAGTCGTAATATGTTCTTCCTATGCCCCAGGACAGTTAATTCATAAATTATGTTCTTCCTGTGCCCCAGGACAGTTCATTCATATATTCTTCCTGTGCCCCAGGACAGGTCAGTCAGTATATTCTGCCTTTGCCCCAGGACAGTATTTGTGAACATGCACCACTCTGTGTTTTCACAGAACCGGATCTGGATGTGTATGCAATGGATACATGACCAGTCTTGTGGTGAATTAATGCATTTCTACCCAGACTGCACTTCACACACACAGAGCCACATTTAAAGTTTTGGTGTGGTGGACCTTGAGAGGGGGTGAGAGGAGTCTGGACCCCTGCAGCTCTGCGGCCACGAAAGATCACCATGGCAACCATGGGTAGGTAGGTATTTATTTAGACAACAAAACATATACAGATCATTACATCACATATTTGCTTTTGTCAAGGATAGGAATGAAAAAGCCAATGACTTATTTACATCGTTGTCCCTGGAAGTCAAGGATGCTTGATACATACTGTACACATACAACTCATTACAGAAATATTTCACAACCATTACATTTGATAGCAATAATGGCACAATCATTAATTAATACAAACATGTGCATTTGTTGAGACATGTTAAACTAGCCTTGAGTCTGCACCCTTTGCATAATATATGGATATCAGCCTAAGCAATTGGTGCCTCTCCCATGCCCAGCATCACTCTGACTGACCAATCTGCATAGCCGGAGGCGGTAATGAAGAGGATATGGTGTTTAAAAAAACAAAACAATGACTATGGACTAGTTATTCTATATGGATCAATGGAGAACTCTTACAATTATATGCATGTGTGTGTGGTGTTATATTTTGGAACGTGGATTGACATGATATTTTGGAACGTGGATTGACATGTTATTCTGTGTAAGTAAAGATATAAATGTGTATCTCAAAAGTAGAAGCTTTGAACAATTATCAAGTCACAGTGGAAACAACTCTATAACTGTGACGTGCAGGAGACAAGGGTCCACCTGCGTGTGATGACCGACATGCCTAGGCATGCCCCTAGCTAGGCTCCCTTTGGAGCAAGAGGTATATAAAGCTGAATCACACTGACCCCCAGCTCAGTTTCTGGAGAAGTTCTAACCATACTGAGGGCATGGAGGAGGTTATTCCTGCATGGCTCTCAATGGAGCGAACAGCCTGTCAGGGAACCTCTCTACTAGCCCTTTTGAATAGCCCTGTCAAGATAAACAAATCACTATGAAGGGAATTTTATAGTGCACAGCTCCTTGAAGGTATGGAAACAGATTAAAACATACTTGAAAGCTCCAAATATGTATACAGACACTCCAATCGGTAATAACCACACCTTTAAGCCATCCACTATGGATCAAGGGTTTGCACAGTGGAAGGTGAAGGGTATAGGGTGCTTGAAGGACTTGTACCAAGGGGGCCAGTTTTTATCATTCGAACACCTGAGGGTCAAATATGATTTACCGTCGACACATTTTTCTCCCGCTATCTACAGATACAGAACTTCGTAAGGACACTCATGTAGATACATGGTCAGACATTCCTCAACATCAAGCACTGGAAACTATAATTAATGTTAATCCAGGTAGTAAAGGGGCAGTGTCAAAATTATACTGGACACTTTTCAATCAGATAATAATTAACACAGAAAGATATAGGACTGAATGGGAGTCAGAACTGGGGATACCCCTCAATGAGGAATATTGGGAAACGTGTCTTACAAATATTCACCGGTGCTCTGTAAATGTTAGAATTAACTTGATTCAATTTAAAGTGATACATAGGTTGCACTACTCAAAGGTGAACGTGAATAAGATGTATCCTAGTGTATCAGCATTGTGTAACAAAATGTAAAAATCAAGATGGTACCCTTACACATCAACTCTGGTCTTGTCCCAACCTACACACGTTCTGGGCTGCTATATTTGATTTTTATTCAAAAGCTTTTAATAAACAGTGACTGTTTATTAACCCTTTAATCGCCGCTGAAACACGTCATTCCCCGCCATGCTTATTCTGCCGATGACGCTGGACAGCGTCTTTGATATCAATATTTCAAAAATCTGTGATCGAAATCATATTTCTCCCCCGGAGACATTATATGTACTGGTGAGCCCCTGTCAACTATCTTAACGGTTCAAGAGTGCCATCTGGTGGCCGATCGGCAGATCGCCCAGGGAAGAAACAGGGAAGTGGACGCTGGTGCTCATTTCAATTTGGTCCGATCACTCGCTATAGGTCCCGGGACTCGAGCTCGACACAATGGATATCGATCCGTTGCCAATAACTCGATAAACAACATGATTTGGACGTATATACTATTATACAACCTGGAAATGGATTGGGTATTTCTATATCCCATAATAGAAAAAATTCTGTTCCATGCTCATTTCCCAACGGCGAGAGGAAGCTACGGTGAGTTTCAGCGTTATTTTGTAATGTCTTCTATACTAACTGCTCCAATGATTATCACCCACACTAGATGAATGATATAACGTTGCCCACGGAATTATAAACGACCCCCCGCCCATCCGGTCATCATCAGATCATACGTAGTAACTTCTAGAAGTGAAGTGAAGTGTCACAGCCAACTAGTGACACTGGTTATTATGACATCCTGTTCTTATGTTTATTATATATGATTATGAGGAATGTCTGTATATTCTTCCTCTCACTTGTGTAAAACTGTGAGAACTATGGACTGTGGACTCTGGAACAGTAACTTGTGTACACTACAATATCTTGCGTGATCCTGGAGAATGGAATAGGCCTATGATATGACGGATGTCTTTTTGTATTCTTATATAACCTGTATATTCGTTATACACTTTTTAAACTATACTACAGTTAAAAGTTAAGGTTATGTTACAGTCAGAATGGAAACGGAAACCTTTTTGATAATGCAGTCTCTGTTAGTGAGTCAGAAAGGGGCCCCTTAAGAATGTGGCCTTGGAGACAGCTCCGACCGGCTGCTCTGCACAAGTCAGAATGAAAACAGCAGGTTGGCACATGTTAACTCTTTCAGTGCCACTCACAAGATTTCTCGTGTTTTTTTATAGGTGGTTGCTAGCCACTCACGAGATTTCTCTGATTTTTTTTTTTTTTTTTTTTGCGATCTGAAAAATTATTGCATCACCCGAGCCTACCCGAGTATAGCCGAGGGGCGCCGACGATCACTGTGGAAAAAACCGCCCCCTGTCGTCTCCCAGATGACATAAGTGATTTTGGAATGGACTCAATGAAAATGAATGGGGAAAAAAATCCGGTACTCCACATTTTCCAGTTCACTGATCCAGCCGGGGTTACTAGAGTTCATTCTGGAGCCTCAGATCCCCGCGGATCATGGAGTTCTACTGTATCGCGTTGGATCCATACACGTATCGATTTTTTCGAATGGTGATCAGGAATTGGAATATACCAGTTGGATACCATCTGATGTCAGGTAAGGACTCTATGTTATCAGTGGTAGGATAATCAGAGTAAGTTTGATGAAGTTATAAGCTGTTTTGTGAAATGTCTTCTTTCGGTTTCACTGTAAAAGTCAGAGGAAATCAACGAGGCGATTATCAGTGCGCGGCCGTAATGTGCGTGCGTGCACGTATAATATTGATCATCTAGCGTTTATTTGAAAACGATTCATAAAAAGGCAGACGAATATCAACGTTGTGGAATATTCCACTAAAAGACGATTTTCATAGAATGCTCCAGAATGAGCTGTTTTTTATATCAAAACGGGGGCTTTTCTAACTGCTCTGAAACGGCAACGACGCGATAAAAAAACAATCTGCCTTCACAGCACTGACTGGAAAATAGTCTTTGATAATGCGATGGGCAGATTAGACACATAGCCATAATTTCAAGCACCTTATAACTACTACTATTGTCGTGTCCATAAGTTCCCTGGCAGAATTCTTGTGAGGACAAAGGTATACAAAGAGGAGAGAACCATTTTAAATCGGCATTGTTATGAGTTTCGAGAATTCTGGCTACCAAGCTAAGCTACGTTAGCTAACTTAGCTAGCTACTAATGTTATATACACAATATGTACAACGACACAATGATTTACATTATTACAAATATGGTAACATGGTTGTGGCTTTTACAAATAGTGGTTCGTTTTAGAGATTAATGGCTATGATCACGGAGCAATAGTGTTAGACCACTACCTCATCAAATTTCAAATTGATCTGACGGTTTCTCGCCCAGACAGTGTAGAATCCTACATGAGCCGTCGTATTAACGCCTCAACTGTCCCAATTCTAGTTAACTGCCTACCAGACACCCTCTCTCCCTTCCTCTCTTACTCTGGCCCCCTTGATCTCTTTACAGACAAACTTAATGCCGCCCTTTGTAGCACGCTCGACATTGTCGCTCCCCTTAAACCTAAAATTAAATGTGCTCCGCAAAAACTAACTCCCTGGTTTACGGAGGAAACGCGCTCCTTTAAAAAGGCTTGTCGCAAACTTGAACATAAATGGCGTTCGACCAAACTCGAAGTATTCCGCCTCGCCTGGAATGATAGTTTACGTAACTGCAAAAAGGCACTCTCACTTGCCAAAACCTCTTATTTTTCCAGGCTCATAAATGAAAACAAAAACAACTCAAAGTTTCTGTTTGGCACAGTTGCAAAACTTACGCAGAAACAACCAAGTGCCCTAAACCATGCGTTCTCGGCTAGCGAATTCATGAAATTTTTTACCAAGAAAATTTACCTCATTAGAGATGAAATTGTTGCTTTACTCCACAATCAGAGTCCCTCCCAACCTTTGACGGGCATTCCCCCTGACTTTGATTCCAGTCATACGCTATGCTGCCTTGAAAACGTCTCACTTAGTGCCCTCTCTAAACTGGTTGGCGCGGCTAAACCTTCAACCTGTCTGTTTGACCCTCTCCCAGCAACTCTCATCAAAAAACTCTTCCCAACTCTAGGCCCTGCCCTACTCAATATCTTCAACACCTCTTTGTCTACTGGCGTGGTGCCCCTGGCCTTTAAATCAGCCGTCATTAAACCACTACTTAAAAAACCGAACCTCGACCCTCTAATCTTGAAAAATTACAGACCTATCTCCAACCTTCCATTCCTATCCAAAGTGTTAGAACGGATCGTCGCAACGCAACTTACTGACCATTTATCAAACAATAATCTTAATGAATCATTTCAATCTGGCTTTAGAGCCTTACACTCCACCGAAACGGCGGTTACCAAAGTCACAAATGACCTACTGCTCTCTCTTGACTCAAACCTCACTTCTGTGCTCTTATTGCTTGATCTCAGTGCAGCCTTTGACACTATCGATCACTCGATTCTTCTAGGTCGGCTTGAGAATCATGTTGGCATTCGGGGTCTCTCACTAGCTTGGTTTAAATCCTATTTAACTGATAGAACACACTGCGTGGTCTATAATGATTTAACATCTGAGACCCTCCCAGTGCAATGTGGTGTCCCACAAGGCTCTGTCCTGGGCCCTTTGCTATTTTCGATTTACATGCTACCAGGGCATGTGAGCGGATCGGCGCGGGTGAGAAATCCGCTCTTCGCTCTTTAAAGCTTGGTCCGCTCCGCTAATTGCTCATGTTGATCCCGCCGCCACACCGCTCAGCGCGCCGCCAGCGCTCAACTTCATTTTGGCATCAAGCGCTCCTCGCTCCACCCCGCTCAGCAGAAAAAAAATTACAGCGGGGGAAATAAAAGAAAGTGCTGTTTTCCTGAAATTGGCTAATTAAACATCGGATTTCCTGAAGGCCTTCGTTTCGAGCATGCGTACATTCTTGATTTCGTTATTTAAAATATCATAGAATAATGAAAACAGACAGACCCAGTTTAAATGTATCAACCGAATATGGTATTTTTTTTTATTTACCACTGCACCATGGGCAGGGCACCACCAAGACATTCAACGCAGTGACGGAAAAAACTAATTATGCACAGCCCTCGGCATATACAGTACCTTGTATTATCCGACGTAGCTAATTGAATTACACTGTAGGCCTATACCTTTTTGCATACTGTTAATAAAGTATTAAATCAACCAATCAATCTGAGGTAGAACATAATCACTGACAGCCAGGGCAGCATAAGACGGATACAAAATTACGTGTATGACATGAGCCTCAGAGGAGGCCGTAATAGGCCTAAGGCCTTGGCTTAGCCACTGAAGACAATTAATGCAACAGGCTTGTTATCAAACGAACTCAGGAAATCACATAGCTAATATGCCTATGAAAATAAAAATATAACTTACTCGACATAACTGTCTACAAAGTGTCTCACAGTAAAACACAAACGAAAATGTGCAAGTTCCCTATAGCCTTTGAAAAACTCGAATACAATCAACCAATATAAAAGTGCTGTTGGATATGCTACATTTATATAAATGTATAAAATCTAAAACAGAGTGCTACATTCTTATGTATAAAATAAAAAATAATGGCCATTAACTTTAGGCAGGCCTATTGCATTTTGCAATAAAGTAGGATATTATAGGCTATTCGTTTTTGTCACTTTGTGCATTTTAAACAAAATAAAACAATGCTCATGTGCCTATATCTGCCATGCAGTGCCACGGCAGCTACATTATCTTTGAGTTCACTTTCAAGAACACGAGTTTAGCCAATGTCTGAGGCTTCAAACTCATGCAGTGATTTCTTGACATCAAACCAGCAGCGGAAAACACCCTCTCTGCGCTCGCAGAGCCACTGGGAATACTGAACACTTTGCGGGCAACTTTACTCAGGCGTGGAAGGGACTTGGAATTTTGTTTCCAAAATGCAATGACATCTTTGACATCGTCAGGGTTTGATCTTGGGGACGAGAGGTAGGTTTCAACTTCAGTTTTCGCATTGCCTCCTCCCGTGGGCTGATTCTCTGAGAAGTATGATCCAAATATACGAGGCCTCTTGATTTCTTCGGGCACGTCAGATTCTCCGCCGTCGGACTCGGGTTGACCTGCTGCCTCTCCAGCACCAGCGACTGCTGCGGTCATCTCCTCTGTTTCTTTGACGAGGAGGTCGCGTATTTCTCCAAGTTTATTACAAACCAACTCATCTCGGATTATCCACTCTGTTTTGAAACGAGGATCTAACAGCGACGCGAAGAGGAGGTGTTTATCATCATAGTACATTCTGAAGCGAGTGGACACGTTATTGGACAGTGTTTCCGCGAAAGAAGCTATTCCTAATGGAAGGGCAGCGTTGTTGTTGACAAGCAGGGATTTGAGCTCGCCTACAGCCGGGAGAATCATGCCCAAATTCCCAAGCTCCCGTTGCATGTTGTCTGTGAGGTCAGCCAGCGGTGACAATACTTCAACAAGGTGATTGAGCCGACGCACGTCATTAAGTGTGAGAATAGCGGCAGTGGTTTTAAGTTTGCTCTGCCACAATGCATCTTTTTTGAATAGCTTTAGGACAGACTCCACCATGCGCAGCTGGCTGCTCCATCGCGTCGGGCAAGCAGTGGTGGGTCGTACACCCAGAGAGTCAGTTTCCTCCGTGTTCAGACAACTCTTACGCACACTTTTCACTAGCTTTCCCACTTTAACTAGCAGGCGATTGATATCATCATGCTCGTTAACTGCGTCTTTGATAGCTAACTGAAGCAGATGAATTGGGCATCGCAGGTGTAAACTTGATACGGTGAAGTACTGGTTTACCATAGCCTCTACAGTATTAGTGACCACGTCCACTTGGTTTTGCGAGAGCGCAGGTTCCTCCTCCGCTATTTCCTCCCCTTCCTCCACCACCAGTGCCACTTCATCATCATCATCTTTCTCCTCTTCTCCTTCAGCGTCAGGCAGGATGTTAAATGCCTTGACCATGTTGCTGGCACTGTCTGTCACCACACGAATCACGCGTTGATGAATGTTCCAATTTTTCAGCACACTTTCATACTTTTGATATATGCGATCTGCAGTGTGAGACCCTGTTATGTGCTCACAGCCTAACAGAACCGTGTGGCCCTTGAACGTCCCGTCGATAAAACTTGCCACAATAGCAAGGAAACTGTGGCCTCTTCTACTTGTCCAAATATCAGATGCAAGAACGAACCCTTCACCCATTCCTATGAGCTCTCGTAGTTTGACTTCCATCTCTTGTATGGCATGTGGCATAAGTGTGTCCCGGACAGTATTGTAGCAGGGCGGGGTGTAACCTGGTTCGGCCATGCCGGCAAAATGTCTCATACCTTCACGTTCTCCTTTACTTAAGGGGTCGTAATCCATGGATATCATTTTAAAAAACGCTTCATCCAGCTCCCTTTTTCTTTCACGTGTCACGTTAGGTGCCTTTTTTCCAGTGAGGAAATTGTGCAGCGAGTCACGCTGTTTCTCTTTTTGTTGCTGCTTCGTCTGGGCATCTAAAACAAATAATAAATGCATGCTTTATATTAGGTCTACAATACATTAAGCTGTAATAAGGCTACCAATTTCAAAATGGCTAATAATGACAAGTAACAAACCTTTGGATTTCTTCTCATTATGTTCGCGAAATATGTGGTCATGCTTCCTCCCAATGTGTCTCTTTAGATTCCAAGAAGAATCTCTTCCGACGGTAATATAGTCTGCACATTCTGTCTCCTCACCATCATCGTCTGTTACTTTTTTTAAATACTTCGCAAACACGGCCATGCTTTCACGTTGTGGGATTTCTTGTAAGCACATGCAGTTCTGTTTACAGGACGGACACTGAGGACAGGTGCATTGTGGACCGGTGCCATCTGGTCTGGTCTGGTAGACGCCTCCCAGACCAGTGCCGTGCGCACAGGGCCGCCTCAGGGGGTGTGCGAGCAGTGCGGTCGCACAGGGCCTCGCGGGAAGGGGGGCCTCGCAAAAAAGAAAAAAAAAAATATATATGTGTTTTATTATTTTTTTTTATTTTTTTTTTATTTTTTTGCGAGGCCCCCCTTCCCGCGAGGCCCTTTTTCATCACAGACCTAAAATCTAGTTTTGCTTATATGCTTCACATTAGACACGTTTGTAGAATGTGTCTGACTTCCTGCCTCTGCGGCTCTGCAGACTGCAGTTTTCCGGTTTCTGCGGATTTGCTGCTCTACAGATTTTAGGATAGTGTTTCCGGCCCGTCCGCCGACCGCCGTAATACCAAATAGAAGAAGAAGACACACGAGGTAGATAATTCAGCGCTATTCAGAGGAGCGAGGCGAGTGGATGTCTTTTCAAAAGAAGGAGAAGAGAACTTGTGAGCAGATAAATCTGTTAGGCAGCAATACGCCGAAAGGTGTCCAGTCTGCCGGAAAGTACTCGAAGAAGAAGAAGAAGAAGAAATTACACCGTGGGCCAAGAAAGTCTCCTTCCAACTTTACCATTGGCGCCGCGTTGATACTGCGTTATGGTGAGTCAACCTATGATTATATTCCCGCCGTGGACCTGACCTATCTCTCTTTCTCTCTCTCTGGAGCCAAACTGGTCGACTAGCTAATATAGTACTACTAGTAGCTAACGGTGTGTGCCTGGTGAGAGCACCTGGCTGTATGTAGCCGCATAGCTTGCAGAACGCAGAAGCAAGCTATGCGGCTACATACAGCCAGGTGCCTGATTGAGCTAACTGTTAGCCAGTTAGCTGTTTAGCGTCAGCTGGGAACGTTCGTTTGATGCTATCAGTTAGCCTTGAGAATAGCAGGCCCTGGCACTCTGACTACGACATCATCTTTGACAGAAGATGTAGTCGGGCCTGCACCATGACAAGGCTCTGGCCATAGCTTATTTGTCCCGACAGCGAGAGGCCTTTCGTCAACGTGGAGACCTGTGTTGCGGCCTTTCGCCCTGCGTTCCTTTTGTGCAGGTAAGATTAATGAAAATGTCATGACATTACCCCACTCTTCCTTCCTTCCCCTCCCGAATGTTTTGTTAATAACGATGTTTTTTTCCAGGCAAAACATATGCTACTTCACAACATTTGGAGATACGACATGTGCTGTGTGTGAATGGTCGTTTGTGTAGCTTGGGTAGCGTTGGGCCTTTGGCCAAAGCTGTGTGTGGCCTGGTGTCACAGTACCTGGCTAGCCTATTTAGCTGATGTCGGCCATTGGCTCCTTGCTGCTTTGGTTTCTCTGGTATAGACCCTCTTCTTGTTGGATTTAAGTGTTGATCTTTGTCTTTTTGGATCTCTCATACATGCTCTAGTCTCTCTCTAACACACACACACATGACAAACACACATGTTCTCTCTCTCTCTCTCTCTCTCTCTCTCTCTCTCTCTCTCTCTCTCTCTCTCTCTCTCTCTCTCTCTCTCTCTCTCTCTCTCTCTCTCTCTCTCTCTCTCTCTCTCTCTTGGATTTAAGTGTTGATCTTTGTCCTTTTGAATCTCTCATACATGCTCTAGTCTCTCTCTAACACACACACACATGACAAACACACATGTTCTCTCTCTCTCTCTCTCTCTCTTTCTAACACACACAGTCTGCCTATGGCGGCCTTTCTCGATGGCTAGGCTGTGCTCAAGGATCTTCAGTCACAGTGCTCAGGTATTCTGCCACTGTGTACTCTCTGTTTAGGGCCAAATAGCATTTCAATTTCTTTCCAATGTGTCTCTCTCTCTCTCTCTCTGTACACTGTATATTGACTGTAGAACGGGAGCTCTCTCTCGCTCTCTCTTTTGCTATATGTTGACTGTATCATGCCCCGCCTCGGGCAGCGCTATTATTTAAGAATATGTTGACTGTATAAAAAAAAATATATATATATATATATATATATATATATATATATATATATATATATATATTTTTTTTTAACCTTTTGGGGGGGGGGCCTCGCGTTAAATCTCGCACAGGGCCTCGCATTTCTCCCAGGCGGCCCTGCGTGCGCACTGAGGAGCGGACCTGAGCGGCTTGGAGCGGAGGAGAACTCTCGCTCCGGTCGTCGCGCCGACCCATTTTAAAACCCACTCCTCGCTCACGTCAAAGCGGCCCACTCCGCGCCCCGCGCCGCTCACATGGCCTGCATGCTACCCCTCGGCGATATCATATGCAAATTTGGCATAAACTTTCATTTTTACGCTGATGACACCCAATTATATATACCTATTAAGCCAAATGATTCCTCCCAACTACAAAACCTTGGGTAGCACTTTATAATAACACCCTGTTATAATACATTTATAAGGTATTTGTAGATAATGAACTAATCATGAACAAACCATTTATATACATTTATAAATGATTATTAAATCATTTATAACCATATTTGTATACCATTTACAAAGTATTTATAACGCATTAGTGGATAATGAACTAATCATAAACAAACCATTTATATACATTCATAAATGATTATTAAATCATTTATAACTATATTTGTATAACATTTACAGATTAGTTCTACATTATTTATAACTCATTATCAACATTGTTTGTACTTGATTTGTTCATCATTAAATAATGTTGTTTAATTTGTAGATGCTTTGAAAAATGGATATGAAAAAACGACTATAGTGTATCTCCATTTATTTTTCATATTCAACAAATGATTTGTTAAGACATTCATAAAACATTTATAAATCATTTGCAGATGCTATCGTGGGGGCCAATCTAAAGTGAAGCCTATTCATCATTAACAAGTGTCTAATACAGTTAATTATTTGTTTACTTTTTCATCACATGTTACAAATGTTGTAGGCAGCTTTCGGATACACCCTTCTTTGTGACATCAAACAGTGACAGAATTAGGACTAAAGATAAATGCAATTTTATTAACATATAAAATACATGTGCATGACATAGTGTAACATCGGGGGGCACTAGGACCCAGGAGTACCCTGGCCAGGTAGAGTATGTTGTGTCACGTGTGTTGCACTGTTGCCGTCTGTTTGAATGGAAGCACAAGTTATCCGTGCTGCGTATATACTTTCGCTTTTAATAAGGGATGAGCAGGTTAAACACCTTTTTTTGTTGGTAAATCTATTCCATCATTTCCGACCTACAAACAACTCTTATGTCCTAATTCTGTCACTGTTTGATGTCACAAAGAAGGGTGTATCCGAAAGCTGCCTACAACATTTTTAACATGTGATGAAAAAGTAAACAAATAATGAACTGTATTAGACACTTGTTAATGATGAATGCTTCACTTTAGATTGGCCCCCACGATAGCATCTGCAAATGATTTATAGATGTTTTATGAATGTCTTAACAAATCATATGTTGAACATGAAAAATAAATGGAGATACACTATAGTCGTTTTTTCATATCTATTTTTCAAAGCATCTACAAATGTGTTACTACACATTAAACAACATTATTTAATGATGAACAAATCAAGTACAAACAATGTTGATAATGATGTAGAACTAATCTGTAAATGTTATACAAATATAGTTATAAATGATTTAATAATCATTTATGAATGTATATAAATGGTTTGTTCATGATTAGTTCATTATCCACTAATGCGTTATAAATACTTTGTAAATGGTATACAAATATGGTTATAAATGATCTAATAATCATTTATGAATGTATATAAATGGTTTGTTCATGATTAGTTCATTATCTATAAATGTATTATAACAGGGTGTTATTATAAAGTGCTACCAAACCTTGAGGCCTGCTTGCTTACCGTCAAAAAATGGATGTCGCAAAACTTTCTACTACTTAATGCAGATAAAACTGAGATGTTAATTGTTGGCCCCCCAAACCACAGAGGCCTGTTTCAGGACATCTCCCTCAACTTTGATACCTGTCATGTATCCCAGAGCTCCACCATAAAAAACCTCGGAGTCATATTTGATTCCTCCCTCTCATTTAATGCACATATAAAAAATGTCACCAAAATTGCATTCTTCCATCTTCGTAATATCGCAAAAATACGCCCCATTTTAACTCTGGCTGATGCTGAAACCCTGATTCATGCTTTGGTCTCATCACGTCTGGACTACTGTAACGCACTTTTTTCAGGCCTACCTAATTCAAGCATCAAAAATCTTCAACTCGTGCAAAATGCGGCTGCACGGATACTAACTAGAACTAGAAAATTTGATCACATCACACCAGTTTTGTACGCCCTACATTGGCTTCCTATCCAAGCCCGTTCTGACTTTAAAGTGCTACTCCTCACCTACAAAATTTTAAATGGGCTTGCACCGCTCTATCTATCCGATCTCATCTCCCGATACTCGCCCGCTCGTGCTCTGCGCTCACAAAATGCGGGGCTTCTATCGACCCCTAGGGTTAAAAAGAAATCCGCCGGCCACAGAGCCTTTGTCTACCGTGCTCCCTACCTTTGGAACAAATTACCTGCCGTCATCAGGGGCGCCTGCTCTGTCGAAGCTTTTAAATCCCTGCTTAAGACTCATCTTTTCTCTCTCTCCTTCAACCTACCTTGATCTCACCTGGTCGGGGACTGACCTTTAGATTAATCTGTGTAGTTTAGTTATGGTACAAGGTACTACATGGTACCACTGGGTAGTTTACTATAGGGTAGTTTAGTTAGGGTACAGGGTACTACATGGTACCACCGAGTACTACATGGTACTGCATGGCACTACAGGGTACTACATGGCTCTACATGGCACTACATGGCACTACAGGGTACTACATGGTACCACAGGACACTACAGGGTACTACATGACACTACAGGGTACTACAGGGTACTACGGGGTACTATATGGCACTACGGGGTACTATAGGGTACTACATGGCACTACAGGGTACTACATGACACTACAGGGTACTACATGGCACTACGGGGTACTATAGGGTACTACATGGCACTACAGGGTACTACATGGCACTACAGGGTACTACATGTCTGCTCCTTTGCAGCACCACAAACATGGGAACTCTCTAACTCTTCCCCCCCCCCCATCGTTCCCCCCCTCCCCCCCCCCCCCCTCCCTCCCCCTTCTCTCTGAGTGCCCGTCTCCTGGCGCTGACTAAGGTGATGGATGCCTCGGGGTCTTGGCCAAGATTGTGGTGACTGCTCTACATCCACCTCCGAGGCCTTGGATCAGTTATTCACCGCCGTCTGTCCGTGGTCCTGTCAACTGATTAACAGTATTAACAGACTGTTAACAGATTAACAGTCAACGCGGTTTCATTGCTGGGTTAAGTACTTCTATTCTATTCACATAATACGCTTACTTCATATATCTACTCCATTCACATATATGCCTACCACTTGTATCTATTGCTATGTCCGCCTACTACAATCTCATGAGCTGTCTAACGCCTGTCCCGTCTCCCTGTCTCCCTATGACTTGCTGTCCTGGAGTGTTGACCGGAGTGTTGGACGTCCCGTGACGAAGGCCGGGAGATTGCGACCCCCTCTGCGTGCCCCTCTGTCTCCGGAGGTCTCGTAGTGGTGACCGGAGTGCCGGATGTCCCGCGATGATGTCGGGGAGTTCGCGACCCTCCCTGCGCCACCCCCTATCTCCCTGTCTCCGGCTGTCCCTGAGCAACGACCGGAGTGTTGAATGTCCCGTGACTAAGACGGGGAGGACGTGACCCTCTTTGCGCCGCCCCTGTGCCTCAAATAGATCCGCTATCAACTCTATCTTTAATCTTTCAAAATGTTCAGTTGCTATCGCTATTAGCTCTATCTTTAATCTTTCAAAATGTACAGTTGCTATTGCATGCACTCATCTGTGTTTCACCACACACATGAGTGCATGCTTACCAACTGTCCGTCTGCAACACTATTATCACCAACATCTAAGAAGGGAGATCCCCCCTTGAATGGCCCTTCTAAGGTTTCTCTCCTCCACACTGCCTGTGGAGCTTTTTTCCCTATTGTTAGGTTTTAGTGAGTTTTTCCTTACCTTCGCGTGGGGTATGTCTGGGAGTGCTTGCATTCTTTCTTTTATTTGCATTCATCTAAAAAATTTTGGACCTTATGGTGTTCTTGTTCTGTTCTTGACTTATTGTTATGTTTTCTTCTTGACTTGTTTAAAGAAGACCTGTACGGCCCATGGGGACATTAACGTGTGTTGTCGGGCCCTATAAATAAATTTGATTTGATTTGTTAGTGAAACAGATACATTTTCATTCATCACTCCTCGGCTAGTAGTAGCAAGGCTCTCTGCTTCCTGCCACTAGCTGTGTGTGACTCTCAGAGCCCCTCACAGCCTGCACCTGATGTGACGTCAGCATTAGGATGACACGCACGTTATTGATCCATGGATTAAAATATGCATGTGCGTGGAGCTTGTGTTTTGGTCGACAAAATGTTTGATAAAAACGCTAAAACTGGGTCAATTTCACAAAAAAAATCCCTCTTCATGAAAGTCAGCGTTGGCCTAGTCACATTGTTTATTGAACAAAAATACAACCTACAAGTCAATATAAGTCACAATAAATAAATAAATGAATGCAACACTCCCAGACATACCACACGCAAAGGTAAACTAAAAAACCTAGGAATAGGAAAAAAGCACCACAGGCAATGTGGAGGGGAGAAACCTTAGAAGGGCCGTTCAAGGGGGGATCTCCCTTCTTAGATGTCGGTGATAGTAGTGTTGCTATAAAACAGGCGAAACAGTTGGTAAGCATGTACACATACGTGTAATGAAACATAAGTACATGCAATAGCAACTGGGGTACATAAGAACATTTTGAAAGATTGAAAATAGAGCTGATGACGGATCCATTTGAGGTAAGGGGTGGCGGCGTAGAGAGGATTGCATCCTCCCGGCCATCACCACGGGACGTCCACAGCAGGGGTCACCAACACTGACCCCTCCCTCCCAGATGAGCTGAACATGTTTTATGCTTGTTTTGAGAGGGAGGGAACACTGTGCCACCAAAGCCCCCAGCCACTCAGAGGACGCCATACTGCAGCGGCCTGAGTCTAAGGTTCAGAGAACCTTCAGAAGGTGAAAGCAGCAGACGGGGTCCCAGCCCGTGTTTTCAAGACCTGTGTGGACCAGCTGGCTCCTGTGTTCACGGACATCCGTAACATCACTACAGCAGTCTGATCATCCCTGTGTGCTTCAAGGAGACAAACATTGTGCCATTACCTAAAAAGACCAAGGTATTAACAGGCCTCAACAGACCAGCGTCCTGTGGTTTTTAACACGCATATGGCACACATAAACAGCACCATGCCTGACTCGTTGGCACCACTCCAGTTCACATACAGGGAGAGCAGATCTGGACATGTCTCCACAGTCTAATTGCCTTCACTCTGTGGGGAGTGAACGATTGATGTATGCCTCCTCTGACCTGCTGTTTGTTCTGGCTAGAACCTGTTTCCTTTTAGGGGAGGAAATTCCTGCAGTACCAGACAAGCCACTATAAATTCTGCGGCTGCCATTTTCCTCCCACAGTTTGGAAGAGACAGGTGCCTCCCCAGCCCAACAGAGATGTTGCCTGTATGCGCACCATCACGAACACCTTTTCTTTTTTATATAATAATTTAGTTTTAGTTTTCAAGACAAGGAAAACAAAACCAAACAGAGAAAGACGAACAGGGATAATGAACAATGAAGGATAATGATAGCAACATATCTACCTACAAACCACACACAGACACATCAGTTAGACTTCTCCTCCATCTCCCTCAGTCAGTTCACTACAAGAGATCAATATTTAAGTACAACATTTTTTTATCAGAGTACTTAAAAAATATTTAAAAGCAAAGGACACAGTAACAAAACGATACAACAATAACACAGTAAAACAATAAGATCATAAAATCATTGAATAGTACATTGATCGGCCAGATCAATATGAAATCATTGTAGTAGATAGAGGGGGGTATCATGCACCCCCCGGAAATATACTTCTAACCAGACTTTCTAGAATGGAAAACATTTGTAGAAAATGATAGGAAATGATAGGCTATGTTAAAAATCTGTCAGAGTGTCCCATGTATCATTTATATGCAAATGAATGACGCGATTATCAAAAAAATCGCAAAAAGAATCTGTTTCAGCCAATATTGCAGATAACTGAACAAATGAGGTGTCTAGACCCATATTTTGAGGGTCAAAAATCAAATAAAGACACATCATATTGTAGATGACTGAACAAAAAAAGTTGTGGACTCATGTTTTGAGGGTTAAAGATGGTAATAAAATGTCTGAAGTGGTCACATATATCTCTGGCATGCTTATATACAAGAGTGCTGCTTTCACTGCCATTTCTTAGGCCATGGTTAGACTAGTGTTTTTGTGGCTCGTTTTTATACGTTTTTGAATACGTTTGATGTCCCTATTACACAGAAATGCGTTTTTTGGCGTTTTTTGGCGGATACGGCTGAAACGCTAAATTGTGTTTGCGTTTGAGAACCCCTAAAAAACGCGCCGACAACAGCCGTGTAGTCACCACGGAGCCCATGCGCAGTAGATACCATCTGCGTGCCGTCCCAAACCAAATAGCTGCAGCTACTATGTGTTGTCAAGTTATTGTT
This sequence comes from Notolepis coatsorum, assembly GCF_963971535.1. Classification (NCBI taxonomy): domain Eukaryota; kingdom Metazoa; phylum Chordata; class Actinopteri; order Aulopiformes; family Paralepididae; genus Notolepis; species Notolepis coatsorum. The sequence goes on from NC_140171.1 coordinate 25,337,791, forward strand.
ATAAGGACCCCAGTCCAAGCTACAACAGTCTGCATTCCCTTAACAATTGTTTGTATTGAGCCGTATTGTATTGTACCCATATGCAATATGTTAAATAAAGTTTACATCCATTCATTCTGCTAGCATTACCGATTGGCACTGCCACTGGATAACATGAGCTAGTGTTAGCTATCAAACCCTAGTGTTAGCTCAAAGCTCCTCTTTCAACTTAACAAGCATTAAACAAAATGGCCCAGTCATCTATTCACCTTTGTTTAATACACACAGCGTTGTCTCTAATGTTATCTAACTACTGATAGCTCCCGATATCATCAGTTTGGTGCTGGCTAAGTAGCGTGAGCTAACGTTAGCTTCTAGCCACAATGCTATACTGTTATAATGGCAAATTCCATTGACGTTAGCATGCAGCTAACAATGCTACCGATCTTTTTTTAGACTAAACTATCCGCTCTTGGTGGTCACTTGTGTTGATGTTAGTTTTGTTTCATCAACAAATGACAGGCAGAACACACAGTGAATGTATCCGTTTTGTTTATTGCACTTTTATTAGGCTTTGCTGAAAAAGAATTGCTGCATTGAGTAAATAGGCAAGATGGTAGCGCGGCATAGGCGCCTGCCTTGTTGACATTTTCTTTGCTGGAGCTTCCAGGAAGTGTATTGGCACATTCAAGTTCTGATTGGTTGAAATTGCCTTCATGTTCGCCACCTACTGCCACCTACTGCTTTGGCAGTGTACTACATCACTGTGCTCCGGTGACAAAAACGAAAGTGTGACTCGAGGCTGCGACGGTGCGGCGAAACTCGTATGACAATGAAACGAAAGGTCTAACCGCCGCCTTACATAGGTCTACATGTATGTAATACGGTAAATACGTCCTCTGTTCTGGATATCTTCTTTGTTGACACAACATTCAAGTATTTTTTTCTATTTGTATTTTGTGCCCTAAACTACTAATCATCATCATCACTAAAACAATTGTCAAAGTCTATCTCTTTGATCTCCATCTCTTCCTCCGCCTCATCACACTCGTACTCTCCATCCTCCTCATCCATGTAATTTTTTGCATGATCTGCCTCCTTATCAAGAGCTTCTTGCTCTTCTTACTCCACTTTCTGGGCCAGTACCTCAACAAGAGAAGGACGGAGGATGGGTCCAACCAGGCTCTAACACCTCCTCATCTATTGTTTTTCCCAGTCCATACTTTGATCATAGGCTTTGGGCCTCTTGAATATTGGCTGTTCTGCTCTTTTGTAGCAGGCGACTCTGAAGTTGGCTCGCTGTAAATGTGGGATGAGACAGACCTTGAGAGGGGGCAGGCGTTCAAGGTCTACTTTGGAGTTTGCATCCAGGACTTTATCAGCACCCATCATTTTCTGCAGCATCTTGGCACACACAGCATCAACTGACTTCATCCGACTATGGCCATCCATAATGCATGTGAAGGACTCCATCTCCTGTTGGAGCTCATCTGTTACCAGCGACAATACGCCAAGCTGACTAAAAACCTCCTGGAATCTAGGGTTCTTCTGCAGATTATTCAACGGATTCACCTGTCTCTTTCCTTTTAAAGCGCTGGCACAGTCATCCCCATAAAAGTCATAGTATCCCAGCAGAGTGCTGCAGTACTCTGAGCCCAGAGACTCAGCCAGTTCGGACACATGTATTAGCTTGCAGTGCCAGTGTCGTGGTCGGGGAGCCAGTGCCGTGGTCCAGGTATCTGGAGAGGTTGGTCATGCTGACATGGTACATGAGGATCATCAGTATATAGAGGTTGGTCATGCTAACATGGTAGATGAGGATTTGTTTATTTAAACGGATCCCCATTAGCTGATGCCTTAGCGGCAGCTAGTCTTCCTGGGGTCCAACAACATACATATACACAAGATAACTTACACCGATAGAACATAAGCATATATCACAAAGAAAATGAATCATAGAATAAAAAGAAATGTAAAAACAAGAGATAAAAAACAAGAGATGAAATCCAGTTAGAACCAAATAAAACTATTTATCATGGTGTGCATGTATTCAAGCTGTGCTGTATCATGAATTGAAAATGGGGGACCCGGATGCAAACAAGACGAAAGTCCCCCTCCGGTCCGCATCCCCCCCCAAGTAGATGGTAGATGAGGATCATCAGTATATAGAGGTTTGTCATGCTGGTAGAGGAGGTTCATCAAGGTATCTGGAGAGGTTGGTCATGCTGACATGGTAGATGAGGATCATATAGAGGTTGGTCATGCTGGATGAGGATCATCAAGGTATCTGGAGAGGTTGGTCATGCTGACATGGTAGATGAGGATCATCAGTATATAGAGGTTGGTCATGCTGGTAGGAGGATCATCAGTATATGGAGAGGTTGGTCATGCTGACATGGTAGATGAGGATCATCAGTATATAGAGGTGGGTCATTCTGGTAGAGGAGGATCATCAGTATATAGAGGTTAGTCATGCTGACATGGTAGAGGAGGATCAACAGTATATAGAGAGGTTGGTCATGCTGACATGGTAGAGGAGGATCATCAGTATATAGACGTTGGTCATGCTGACATGGTAGATGAGGATCATCAGTATATGGAGAGGTTGGTCATGCTGCAGAGGAGGATCGCCAGTATATGGAGAGGTTGGTCATGCTGGTAGAGGAGGATCATCAGTATATAGATGTTGGTCATGCTGGTAGAGGAGGATCATCAGTATATAGATGTTGGTCATGCTGACATGGTTGAGGAGGATCATCAGTATATAGAGGTTGGTCATGCTGGTAGAGGAGGATCATCAGTATAGAGGTTGGTCATGCTGACATGGTAGAGGAGGATAATCAGTATGTGGAGACTAGAGGTTTGTCATGCTGACATGGTAGAGGAGGATCATCAGTATATAGAAAGGTTGGTCATGCTGGTAGAGGAGGATCATCAGTATATATATAACAAAAAATAACATGGATGAGGAGGATGGAAAGTACGAGTGTGATGAGGCGGAGGAAGAGATGGAGATCGAAGAGATAGACTTTGACAATTGTTTTAGTGATGATGATGATTAGTAGTTTAGGGCACAAAATACAAATAGAAAAAAATACTTGAATGTTGTGTCAACAAAGAAGATATCCAGATTCCAGAACAGAGGACGTATTTACCGTATTACATGTAGACCTACGTAAGATTGAAAGCAGCACTCTTGTATATAAGCATGCCTTATGTGACCACTTCAGAAATTGTATTACTATCTTTAACCCTCAAAACATGAGTTCACATCTTTTTTTGTTCAGTCATCTACAATATGATGTGTCTTTATTTGTAAAAATGCTTTATTCTTTGTAAAGGTGCCACTAATTTGCATACTAGCTCGCCACAAACAGGTGATCATTCTGGCAATAGTTTTATTATTATTATTATTATTATTATTATTATTATTATTATTATTATTATTATTATTATTATTATTATTATTATTATTTATTATTATTATAGTTTTTTGACGATGGCATCATTAACCCATTCTCAGCCAATCACGTGTTAAGGCGGGTTTCTCCGCCATGCGTTGTCTGCCAATTACGCCGTAAGGCGTGTTTGAGATCAATATTTCATATTTTCGTCATGGTATTCATATTTCACCCACGGAGTCTTGGCTGATGCTGTCTGAGCCATCACAACTCTGCAACGCTTCAATACCGCCACCTGGTGGCCGTTCAGCGAGTTGCCAAACCGGAAGTGCCCGTTGGAGCTCGGGCCGTCCCCTAATTTCGTCCGGCCACTCGTTTATCGTCCCGGGGCTCAATACAGACACCGTGGATATGGATCTTTGCCATAACTCAATAATCAACATGATTTGGACGTGTATTAGTAATATACAAACGTGAAATGGATCGCATCGATCAACATCACATAATTGGGATCTGTTTGCTCCACTCTCATCGCCCAACGCTACGAGGAGACTGACGTGAGTTTCAGCGTTTTTCTTTATCATTTTCGATACAAACTGCTCTGATCAATATATCACCCATACTACATGAATCATTTAACGTCGGTCATTGAATTATAAACGACCCCCCCCCCCCCCTCCGTTCACCCGCAGATGATCAGTCATGACGTTTAGGACCATGTACAGTTGACATTTTTAATATAGCATGGATCGGTATCAAACTGCATTTGATAATCTAATATATGCATTTATGCCTATATCTCACGTTTTATGAAATACTGCAGAAAACGATAAAAACATATTTATACTCTAGACGGTATTTTAGTATGAATGTGTGAATGAAAAGTAAAACGTTCCTACATCCTGAACGATAGATAATTGATGTTGAATGGGCCATAGTAATGTCAATTTAGCAATATAATTAAAAAAGTTATAGCCCTGCAAAGAAGGTGAACATCTCCATAGACAAATAGCGCTGGCAGAGGATGGTTTAGGATGATCAAAGTGGTGGCAGAGAATGGGTTAATTAGCATATAAATGATACATGGGACACTCTGGCAGATTTTTAACATAGCCTATCATTTTCTACAAATTTACAATATATTTCCAGGGGGTGCATGATAGTATCCGCTTTCCTACTCAACTAATTGGTAAAAATTTGATTCTTTTGTATTGACGGCACAGATTTGCATAGGCTAGTCAATAGTCAAGTAAGTCAAGTAATTTATATAGCACATTTAAAAGCACAAGAGCCAACCAAAGTGCTGTACAATCAAAGCTTAAAATCAATGTCCTAATATAAAATACACAAATACAAAAATACAAAAAGGCACAGCAGGACAAGACCAGTGTGCGACCCATAGCATGATCTTTGGGTGAGCCGCGTCGGGGGGGGGGGGGGGGCGCGCGGCGCGCCTCTCAGCGAGGAGTGCTCAGGAGTCGGACTGTGTAATCGCAGACGTTAGTTAGAGTAGACAACTCACTTACCGTCCGGCCGTCTGGACGGGGCTTCCACAACACATTCCATGATAAAAAAAAAAGTATCTATTTAGTTAGATAGAGATGATTATCTCTCAGACTCCTGACTTACTAACAATATGAAATACTCCTGGTCCCAAGCATTATTTTCTCGACTGACGAGTCACTGAGCTTGCTTCGACCACTAGGAAACGCGCCCATATTTCATATCGTATTTGAAGACCCTAATAGGCTACATTTATTTGCTTGCTGCATTTACATTGGCTGCGACGAATCGATACATTGGCTGCCTGCAGTGACGCTGACGCCCACCACAGTCACCACTGTGAGTGACGTGAATCTCAAAACAATGATTTATATTTAACTAATAATAGTCCCCACGGCCACCGGAGCAGCACCAGCCGCAGGTGTAATTGCGCCTGTAGATGATCCGATTCCCGCCTCCTGCTGCTCTGTCAGCTTCACTGTCAGTGAATAATATATAATAGTAATTTAGAGACCCCCCAAAAAATCGCAAATCAAGTTTGCAGGGGAGCTGATGTCTGATCTAGGGGAGCTATAGCGGACCGGGCTCCCCTCGTGGATCGCACCCTGGACAAGACAGTACATTCAGAGAATAGGACAGTAGGACAACACACGGATAGGGGAACACAAAGTACAGTAGCACACAGGGGACAGAGGAGCATAAGAAGAGATACAAGAGGGAGGGGGCAGGATAAAATTACATGGGAGTGTGTGAGTTAGGGTGTGGGAGAATCAGGGTTTATTGAAGGCCAGGGAATAGAAGTGGGTTTTTAGACTGGCCTTAAATGTCTCCAGCGAGGGGGCAGATCGGATCTCCAGGGGAAGCTGGTTCCATAGCTTGGGGGCCACGGCCTTGAAGGAGCGATCGCCTCTCTTTTTGAGTCTGGTGCGGGGGGGGACCAGCCGAGCCTGGTTGGAGGATCTTAGTGACCTGGGTGCTGCGTAGGGGGTGATGAGCTCTGTGATATATAGGGGTGCTGCACCCGATAGTGCCTTAAAGGTGAGGAGGAGGATTTTGAAGTCTATTCTAAGTGGGACTGGGAGCCAGTGTAGGGAGGCTAGGACTGGTGTGATGTGCTCTCTCTTTCTGGTGCCGGTAAGGAACCTAGCTGCAGAGTGCTGGACCATTTTGAGGCGGGACATGGCTGCCTGACTGATGCCGGTGTAGAGGGCATTGCAGTAGTCAAGGCGTGAAGTGATGAATGCATTGACTACCGTTTCCAGGTCGACGGGTGAAAGGATTGGTTTTATTTTACTGATGTTGCGGAGTTGGAAGAAGCATGATTTGACTACGGCATTTACCTGCCGGTCGAATTTGAGCTCTGGGTCAAAGATTACACCCAGGCTCTTGACGTGGGGTTTGAGGTGGGTGGAGAGTTGTCCTAGGCTGTTGGAGTGTTTTGGTGGAAGAGGGGGGGCCAAACAAAATGATCTCTGTTTTATTTTCATTTAGCTGTAAGAAGTTGAGGGCCATCCAGCTTTTTATGTCCCTAAGACAGTTTTTAAGAGAGTGTAGGTTAGCTGTGTCAGAGGGGTTGAGGGGAAGGTAGATTTGGGAGTCATCGGCATAAAAGTGATATGAAATGTTGTGTTTCTGGATGATTTCGGCCAGAGGGAGCATGTAGATGGAGAAGAGTATGGGGGCCAGGATGGAACCTTGGGGGACCCCATACGGTAGACTAGCTGTGGGGGAGGAGTGTCCACCCAAACTGACCAAAAAAAAGCGGCCGCTCAAGTAGGATGCGAACCAGTTTAGGGCAGACCCCCCAATACCTAGCCTGTGTTCGAGACGATCGACCAGGGTGGAGTGGTCGACCGTGTCGAACGCGGCAGAGAGGTCCAGGAGGAGGAGCATGGCACAGCTACCTGAGTCGATGGTGAGAAGCAGGTCATTGTAGATTTTGACTAGCGCTGTCTCAGTGCTGTGCCCTGCCCTGAAACCTGACTGGAATTTGTCTAGGAGGTTGTTGTGATGTAGGAAGGGGAGGAGCTGTGCCAGGACAGCCTTTTCTAAAATCTTAGATAGGAAGGGTAGTTTGGATATGGGCCTGTAATTATTGAAAAGAGCAGGGTCTAGGTTAGGTTTTTTTAGGAGGGGCTCAACCATGGCGTGCTTAAGGGAGGAGGGAACAGAGCCAGATTCCAGAGAGCTGTTTATGATAGACAAAATACTGGGGCCTACTATGTCCATGGACTCTTTTAGAAGATGGGTAGGGAGGGCATCAAGGGGGGATGTGACAGTCCGCATGCCTGCCACCAGCTCTCTGAGAGTGGTTAGAGAGATTGGTTGGAAGTTGTTCAAAAGAGCTGGGCAGGATGGGTGGGAGGGAGGGGTAGAAGTGGGCAGGAGGGCTGGGCAGGAGGGGGGGTCCGACAGGGGGGCTGGGCAGGAGGGGGGGCCGGGCAGGGGGGCTGGGTAGGAGGGGGGGTGGAGGAGGACGATGAGATGGCTAATCTAATGGTTTCCACCTTCCTAATGAAGAAGTTTAGGAATTCTTCACATTTGGAGGGGGAGGCATCAGGGCAGGGGGTGGGAGGAGGGGAGGTGAAAGAGTTAATGGTCGAAAAAAGGACTCTGGGATTGTGACAATTTTTGGCAATTATTTCTGAGAAGTGCCTTTTATCTCGCCACCTTAACTGCCTCTTGATACTGTTTGAGGTGATGTTGTAAGGTTTGGTTCTTTCCCCACCACGGGCTTCTTGAAGTACTGTGATGATTGGTCCGCTGCTCTCCCACTCGCTCTGTTTCTTTAAGCCTACTCGCTCTGTTTCCTATTGTTTTCTGTTAATCATTTCATTCCCCTATTCACACGCTTCTTCCCAGAGACGTCGTTGATTGGTTCTCCCCCGTCCACACGCTTATCAATCACATCCCTCAGCTGTCACTGCTTGTCAATTAAGCATTCCCGTATTATTTATACCCCGTTTCCCCATTCAAGTTTTGTTGGATCGTTTTGATATTTCAGTTGCATTCGCCGTTCCTGCTGCCTGCTGTTGTTTCCCTGTGCTTTGCCTCCAGGATATTCAAGAAGCATTCCTCTTGGACACCCTTTCCCCGAGGCGACGCGCTCGCTCCATTCTGTTCCAACGCTCTTTACGCACAACGCCTGGGTGAGTTTTTTATGACTGTCTTTGATCCAATTCCATTTTTCGTGTGTTTATATAACACTGAAGATTTCCAGCTTTTTATCAGACAGTCACTCACCCAGCGTTTAGCCTTTTTTGGATTGTTTCATTGGGATAATATTTTGGCCTAACATCTCCCACTGTGTGTTTACACACCGAAGATATTATCACATTGGATTTGTATTTTGGGACTTCGCTCAGTGTTTATTTTGCACCGAAGATATCTATCACTTGGGATTGTGTTTGGAACGTTACTCACAGTGTGTATTTACACCGAAGATTCAGTCACTTGGATAACTCTGTTTTCGGGTACAAGTCACCTCTCCTGTTCACCTGCTCTGTTCCACCTGCACTCTGAGTTAACTCGCCCCCTCTCTCTCTCTCTCGGTCCCGCAACCACCTCGGAGATTCTGCCGAGAGAGGTCTGCAGAGCGGCTCTGACGTCAGCGTCTGCTTCCCCTGACTACCATCCCGGGAGAAGCTGCAGAGCAGCAACATTCATCCTTGCTTGTATTCCAGCCTTTGTTTTGAACTCTTCCAAGTCTGTGCTGTTTATTTAGTCTTAATAAACAAGCCCTTGTTTTTGGCAACTGTTGTGGAAAGGTTGTTTAACACAGCAGGAGACGATATTTCCAATTGTAACAAATAGGTAATTTATTTAAGAAAAGAAGTTCTTAACAGCAAGAGCTATGGGTCGAGCAGAGGATCACCACAGCTTGAACAAAAAACACTCTGACCCCAATCCCTTTGCCTGTCCCCTAAATCCCCTCTCAGTCCTGCCCCCCCATGACAGATATGATGACGTATCATATCATGTCAGATCTGACATGACGTACATTAAGATGATACGTAGATTTAACATCGGAGAGAGAACATGAAGAGAGATAAACAAGATATGATGTCCACACACGATATGATGTAGAGAGTGAGATGTGTGTGTGTGTGTGTGTGTGTGTGTGTGTGTATGTGTGTGTGTGTGTCTGTGTGTGCGTGCGTCTGCGTACAGACGTATGTGTATTGTATGTGTGTATTGTGTCACAGGGAATGTGTGTGTGTGTGTGTGTGTCGGTGTGTATGTCTGTGCGACTGTGTGTGTCTGTGTACGTGTGTGTCCGTGTGTCTGTGTGTGTGTGCTGTGCCTGTGTGAAAGAGAGAAAAGAACAAGATATGAAAGCATACAATGTCCGAGATTACCAGCACACAACATGCCGTACTGAAATGTCCATCTGTTCCAAATTGTTTTAAGAACGTCAGCCAGACCGTCTTTCAGCACTGCTAGTTGACCTATATTAAACTAGTCCACCTCATACACATTTTCCCCAACATTCCCCCATTTGGGGCTATCCCTAGTCCCACCCAAATCATATAACCAAGAAAATGTGAACGTCTAACTAAACGAGAAACCATATTTATATAATAAAAGTTTAAATGGCTGATCTAAACAAGAAACCTAGCCATATAATAAATTTTAAATGTCTAACTAAACAAGAAACCTTACTTCATTCACTGGACCCCTAACGGACCAACAAAGGCTGACTACCGTTCTCACAATAAACAAAAAACCGCTCAAAACAAGAGTAATAATAAAACATAAAAAAAAAAAAAAAAAAAAATACCCCAATTTATAATCCTAACCTGACAGACAAATCCCCCCAACCTCCACCGCTTACCAAATGAGCCACAGTTCCGGCCGGAAACCGCGACTCTCATCAGGGAAAGGAGAAGTTGACCGTCAGAACTAAACATAGAACATCCCTCCCAAAAAAATGACATTGTCTCTTCCATAACATTGAGTCCCAGTGTCCATCGCTCAGCCCCCCTTCCATGCCCACGCCATAGTCTCCTCACCGTATTGCCAAAAGTCACATTTTGCCAATACAGCAACCACCACGCCACACCTCCAGTCCTCGTAGAAGCATGTCCCCATGCCTGGACGGGAGGCGCTGGTACCGACCTCACCACGTGTCCCCCCCATCTTCGACGGGAGGTGCCCATCTTGCCCACTGCGTTAGCCCCCCCCTTTGTCCCTCCAGTCCCCAGAACCGATCCCCAGACCACTTCTTCTCAATGCTTCCTCAGGCTCAGAACCGACACTCTGCCGATGCCCCTTCCCATTCCGGTTTGACCAGGACCCCAAGTAAAATAAACAAAAAATAATAAAAAAATAAAAAACAATGCAATGATTTTCAATGGTTGCAATCTCTATGCCGAAGGATCATTAGAAAATCAGACTAAAATTCCTAGTTAAAGGAATAAACCAACAAAACTGCACTCAGACCATCCCCCGTCACTCTTAAAGGAAAGAACCAACAAAAAGAAAATGTCCCTACCTCACCATACCCCTAATCCTCTATCCCCTCGTCTCCCTCTAAGGCAGCATAAAGCTGAGGATATGGCCCGATTTGTGGCTCAATCTCTTTCTGTCCCACCATCAGCATTTGGCTCGTTACGTGTGAAGTTACCAGCCTACCCAAGAGAGGCATACCACAACAGAAAAGGAGAACCAATATCAACCCTGCCACCCCGATGGATATCCCCGTCTGCATCACTATGCTTCCCCACTGTCCCAATCTTTCCAACACCCCACTCCCCCACCATTCTTCATTCCGGCCAGAATTCCCCCTCAACTCCTCCCTCAAATCCTTCAGCTTAGCCATGGCCTCGGAGAACTTTCCCCCTGGCCCCACATTCGTCGGAATGAATGTGCAGCAGTACTGTCCAAACATGGAACAGACTCCACCCTTCTCCGCCATTAACCAGTTCAGAGCCTGTCTATTCTGCCACGCCACCGTACTGGTCGCGTGCATCTGGTCCCCCATTGCATCCAACGCCTCCTCGGTGTAATTGAGATACCGCTGCTGATTGTAAAACAAATAGTTGATCCACCCGGTGTTCTTATTGACCGATATCCATGGCAGAATAGACTCAAACCCTGCCGCAATCTCATTCTTAGCCATGAACTCGGCTGGAATGCCCCTTGGCTGTCCTATGCTGTCCAGATACACCCTTGGGTCTGCCTTGTAGCTACGCTTCGTTCGAGAGATAGGAGACTCAGAAGGTCCTTCCGTCACTGATAATGGTAGGACCACCATTGGCATGATCGCCTGAACCCGGGCACATCTACCTGACCAATCTAAAGGAAGTGTATTCCTCAACCTCCTACCGCCGCAGAGCCAGTATTGGTCCGCCAGTGCCATATCCTGGACATGAAAAGGGCAAGCTACAGGCCGTGGGTTGGTATCCACTCCCTTTAACACGACCCCGTGTCCACACTTTCCTTCTTTCGTACAGTTAGTCGTGATGCTCCAAATAGTAGTGCACCGCCCCTCTGCCACCTCCCCTACATCCCGGGTCCCCTCCTTTTGCAAGCACTCGAAATCCTTGGTCAGCCATAGTTTGACACCTCTGGGTATTGGCAACCCCGTCGCTACCCCCTGCACACGTACATCCAATTTCCTACAACGTTCCCGCATAGTGACATCCTTGAAATCCGTGACGTTTCCTGCCGCCTTAAAACGACTAGAGCCGAGAAACCCCAAACACTCTGCCTCGCACCAAGGGCGACTATTATGGGGCCCCTCCCATGCCTCTGCGTCCCTGTCACACTGAGCCCAACTGAACTTCGTGCCCTTCACCAGCAGCCTATCCGGACGTGCCTTGGAGCAGACATAACAATCCTCTATCTGATTCTGCGCGCTCGTGTACTGGACCCACTTAAACCACTCATTCCCTAAAGCCGCCCTATACATCGGGTCAGCCTCCGGGTCTTCCTCGTCATAGTCATAGTCGCCCCCATCCTGTTCCCCGGAAGGAAGCAAACCCCTCAACCTGGCCCAGAGTGAGCCCACTGAGTCCCTCAACGTTCCGGCTGTCCTCTGGAACATATCCTGTCCCCCCACCTCTTCCGACTCAGTGTCCTTGACCTCCCTTTTTCCCCTCACCCCTGTCCCCTGTGATTGGTTCGGGACAGGCTCAACTCTCCTATCTACCCCCACAACCCGATCCTCGTTAGTATAATGGTAAGTATCCCCGCCTGTAACGGGGGAATGGTCAAAATCAAAAACATGCCCTTGCGGTCCTACGGGAAACACCCCGTTTGGTTGTAGTCTTATCTTCTCCCCCCCTTCCTCGATGGAGGGAAGAGGGGGCGCCTGATTCTGAGCCTGGTCATGAAAGCCTGCTGGTACTTGAGCCTGAGCGGGACCCCGTGGGACTCCTACCCACTCAAACCCGTCATCCTCAAGGACCGTGACGGTTCTTAATGACGTCGTTGTGCCCGGCCGACCGTCCGCACACTGCTGCCAACATCTGCGGGAGCATCAGCAGGCACTGCACCTTCCAGTTGCCGTCTCGGACCCTCCATGTCGGGTTCTGCATAACTGCGATCGATTGTATCCCCCAAGAGATCGCCGCTGGCCTTTATGCAGTGATTGAAGTGGAACCAGGTCGCTGATCCTTTGACTTGGACTGCCGTTCCAGTCGATCGGATCACCTCGTACGGGCCCTCTCTCCGGGGTGATGACCACTTTCTCTTGTGGACCTTTACGAAGACCAAGTCCCCAGGGATCAGTCTCGGTTTGGTGGCTTCCTTCTCCGCCTCCTTCACCCCCTTTCTCTCCTTTCTCTGCTCCTGTCGAAACACAGCTTCATGTATTTTAGTCACTTGCTGAAGATATTTTTTCAGATCTTGCTCAAAAATATCTAATGCCGGGCCCCTAGCCAGGTGTCTAAATGGCGGTGCTGGCATGCTGCGGCCTGTAAGCATTTCATGCGGTGTTAGCTGTGTTTGGCGGTTTACGCTGCTTCTAATAGCCATCAGAGCAAGTGGCAAAGCATCAATCCAGTTAAGCTTAGTTTGCATACAGATTTTCAACAGTTTGTTTTTAATGACCAGATTGGCCCTTTCCACCTTCCCCTGCGACCCGGGACTATAGACACAGGAAAGGCGCTGTCTTATACCTAATTTCTGCATCAGCCCTTTAACCACCTTGTCGATGAACTCGCGGCCATTATCGCTTTGTAATATCGTGGGAATTCCAAATCTCGGAATGACCTCGCGACACAGGAACTTGATCACTGTGTCCGCGTTCTTGTGTTTAGATGGAATGGCCTCAATCCAGCGACTAAAGCAGTCCTCTACTACCAGGAGGTATCGTTTGCCCTGCACTGGCGTTATCATGTCTGTATAGTCCATAATCAGATGTCTGAATGGTCCCTCAGGGAGGGGTGTGTAAGCCGCCACTGTCGGTACTCCTTTGCGCACATTGCCCTGTAAGCATGTTAAACACCTGGCTAGTGTAACGTCAATTTGTGCCTGAAGCTTTGGGGACCAAAATCCCATTTTCGTGATTCGTTTCAGGGTCTCTGCTCTTCCACAGTGATCAACACCATGAGCCTCAGGTATCACTAAGGACAGAAGATCGATGGAGGCGACTATCAAACCGTTATGACTCCTCCACAGACCATCTGCCCCCCTTACAGCCCCCCTCTCCGTCCACGACTGTTTCTCGGCCTGCGTGGCTGAGTCCTGAAGATCACTCAAATTATCCTCAGTTACCTCAGTCGTCAGTTCGGCCGCAAACATCAGAACAGCCGTGGACGGCACCGCAGCCGCCGCCTTCGCGGCCTCGTCCGCCGCGTTGTTTCCCGTTGTCACAAAGGACAGGTCTTTTCTGTGTGCCTGGCACTTTACGATAGCAATGCTTTTGGGCAACTTTACAGCCTGAATAAGCGCCACAACCTGCTTGTGGTGAAGGATCGGTGAGCCGTCCGATTTCTTAAAGCCTCTTGCCTTCCAAATGGCCGCGAATAGGTGGCATACGCCATGCGCATACGCAGAGTCTGTAAAGATGTTAACCGTGCGATCTTTAGCTATTATGCATGCTTCTGTTAGTGCTATTAGTTCTGCAAGCTGGGCCGAACATGGTTGCATGCATTGTTCGGCCTTTCTTGTTAGTGTTTCTCCGTTAGGTTTGCACTGTACGACGGCGTATCCTGACCTTAAATTTTCCCCCTCCCGATAGCAGGACCCATCCACAAAAAGTGAGAGTTCTGCTATCGCGAGCGGGTCGACTCCCAAATCAGGACGGAGTTTCACGAAAGCCTGTACCTCCACCTCACACTCATGCGGTTGACCCTCGCTCGGGAGTGGTACCAGATCCGCCGGGTTACTGTCGTGGCATGTTTTTATCGTAACGTCCGAGTACTGCAGGAGCCTCATGTAAGCCTGTTGCCGTTGGCTGGTCAGAACAAATTTGCCTCTTTCAATCAAGTTTGCCAATTTGTGATGTGTCCAAATGCAAATGTCATATCCCATTGTCACGGCCGTTGCCTTCTCATACATCAAATGTGCTGCGGCCAGGGCCTGATAACAAGGTGGCAGACCCTGCTCTACCGGCGAAAGAGCTCTAGAGTAATATGCTATCGGTTGTTTTTTCCCACTCCCCCCCTGTGTTTGAGTCAGGACAGCTGTCGCATGCTGCGCTCTATGTGAGACGAATAGGTGGAAACACTTCTCATAATCCGGCAGCGCCAGGGCAGGGGCCTGTAACAACAGACGCTTAATGTTTATGAACGCGTCCTCCCCCTCCTCGGTCCATGTCAAGGGAGCGCGAAGCTTGTCTGTACCCGCCTCTTTTATCATCATCCTCAACGGCGCTGTCGCTATCGTATAGTCCTCCACCCACTCAGAGCTGTACCCAGTCATCCCTAAAAACGTCATCATCTGTCGGACCGTCAATGGCCTAGGTGCCTTGGATACAGCTTCGAGCTGCGTGGGTGAGATGCTTTTTATGCCCTTTTGAATGACGCGAGACAAGTACTCAACTTTTGGCTGGCAGTACTGCAGTTTTGAACGGGATGCCTTGTGGCCTCCCACGGCTAATCCACTCAAAACTTTGATGGAGTCCTCATGGCACTGCTGACGTGTATCCGAGCAGATTAGAATGTCATCTGCATACAGTAAAACCGTGCTGAGTAGTGTGTCGCACACTCCTTGCAAGTCTTCCTTGAGCGCCTTCGAGAAGTAATGCGGCGAGTGCGCGAACCCTTGTGGCAACCGGGTGTAAGAGTATTGTTTCCCCCTGTGGGTAAAAGCAAACAGATACTGAGACTCTTTTTCCAATGGAACACTGAAGAATGCCTGCGTGAGATCAATGACCGTATAGTACTGCGAGCTACTCGGGATGTTTGTCAGGAGGGTGTGTGGATTAGCGACTTCCGCCTCTGGTCCAGACACCACGTCGTTCACCGCCCTCAAATCGTGTACCAGTCTGTACCTAGCCCTGTCCGCCTTTAGCACTGGGTGGATAGGTGTATTACATCTGGATTTGAAAGGGACGAGCACTCCCCCCTTTAACAGTCCCTCAATCTGATGTGATATAGCTTCCTCCGACTCTGGCTTCATTGTATACTGTCTGATAAAGGGTGGTCTACAACCCTTCTTTAACCTGACCTTCACTGGCTGTGCCGACAATATTAGACCCACATCTGTGTCGTGTTTTGACCACAACCGTTCCGGGGTGCGCGCCAACATGTCCTGTTCCAGCAAAGCATCCGCCTCTGGAATAACGCAAGGGTCTCCTGGTAATCTGATTACTTGCGGTTTTGCCAAAACTGACAAGGAAATCATTATTTTTATGAAACTCCCATCTGCGCTGTTCCAAATTAGCGGAGATTCCGTGGAGACCCACCTTTGAGTCTCGGATTCCTGTATCATTGAACCTAGATGTTCGGATTCGTAACCAGGATTTATTCTCAGAGTGATGTGTGGGGCGGCGTCTCTTAGTCTATGTTGTTCCCGTAGATACTTACTCGTGTTAACCCTCAACGCCGCGCCCTGTC